>NC_138160.1:107175074-107475074 GCF_964165515.1 Mesoplodon bidens | reverse complement strand
GGATGTCAGAGAAGACTGGCACCTCTTATATCTGCTGAATAATTGTCATAAAAGGGTTGCAATGAGGACTAATAAGGGCAGAGCAGGAACTGTGGAAATAGAACCTCACACAAGAATTGTAGAAAAGAACCCTGTCCAGAACGAGAGAGCCCAGCACACGGCACAGGCCTTGGGTCCAGCCTCAGAGGCCATTCCTCCAGCATGCTCAGAACTCCTGGCCCTGACATGGGTACCTTCTCTGTGGAGGACACCTTCCCTCAGCAGACAGGAGTCATGCAGAGATAGCTTGGTTCAAGGGGGAGACAGGCTGGTTCTTGAAAGCACAAGGGGATGACTATCAGGTTTACCAAGAGGGTCCATCTTCCTTCGGCAGCCAGAGAACACGATTTCCCTGGCACAAGGTGAGGAGAAGGATGGGTGAGCCAGCTCCTTCAGGGGTAAAGAAGAGCATTATCCAGCTACTCCAGCCAACAACGCACACAGGATTCACAAAGTAGGAGAAGACCCTAGAGACTTCTTGCCTAAGTATCTAACCATAAGCTCATACTGTGTTCATAGGCTCTGGAATAATTGCTCTGCTTTTTGCTTCATTTTGCCTGAACAGCCTCAGCACTCATGAAATACCTACAATATGGGGTGAAAACCTGCACAGAGGCATAATGGATTAGCCACAAATAATGTCTTTGCCAACTGCAAATTTTCCCATTTTCTTCAAGCTGCTTACAGAAAAAACTGCTTTATTAATTATTCTAACCATTTGCCAATTACTTAGGTTTTAAGGGGGCTTTTATGTGTTTCAAAACCACATTTATGTTAAGTCCCAGCGTAAATGAAGCACAGAAATAAACAGCAATACTGTCATGTGAGATCATAGTTAATGGAGATAGTGGTTCTTCCCCCATTTCTGCTATTTCACTCTGAGGATGTTAAACTGTTATCAAGATCGTCTTCCCTTCCAGGCCTCAAGGACAGATTTAATTTTGTACAATGCTCAGACTTGATGGCTAATAGCAATAATGCTAGCACAAACATCTGGACTCACTACAGGAAATCCTTTCCCTCATTTTGAGAGTCTGACGCTAACTTGAGTGAAAGGTGGGTAAGAGCTTCCATGCCTCAGCCACCAACAGAGAACTGCAATAGAAAGGTGTTCTGATAAGGAAGGAGAGACTGACTAGAAATGAGAACGAACCTTCAGAGAACATTCTCTTGCCATCAAAGTGAGATTCCACATGGAGTTTTTGTTTTCTGTTTTTTAATGCAGATTCTGATTCAGTCCATCCAGGACTGGGGCTGAGACTGCATTTTGTTTTTTGTTTTGGGTTTTTTTTTTTCAATATTTATTTATTTATTTGGCTGCACTGGGTCTTAGTTGCGGCATGCAGGATCTTAGCTGCAGTATGCGGGATCTAGTTCCCTGACCAGGGATCGAACCTGGGCCCCCTGCATTGGGAGCACGGAGTCTTAACCACTGGACCACCAGGGAAGTCCCCACATGGAGTTTTTATATTCAGAAAATGCTAGGGCAAGAGATTTAGAAAACAGAATTTTTAATCTTTTCCTAAAAAATATTTATTTATTTGGCTGCGTTGGGTCCTAGCTGTGGCACAGGATCATCGTTGTGGCATGCGGGATCTTTCATTGCGGTGGGCGGGCTTTTTGTTGCGGCATGCAGGCTTCTCTCTAGTTGTGGCGTGTGGGCTCTAAAGCACGTGGGCTCAGTAGCTGCAGCGTGCGAGCTTAGTTGCCCTGCAGCAGGTGGGATCTTAGCTCCCCGACCAGGGATCAAACCCGCATCCCTTGCATTGGAAGGCAGATTCTTAACCACTAGACCACTAGGGAAGTCCCATCTTTTTTTTTTTTAAGCAACTCACAAACACTCCTAATTTAGCTAAAGTCATGCACATACCTTAAAAAGGCTGACAGTACAAAGTGAAGCGGAAGGTTTTTAATAATTGTATTTGAAACCCTGGTCCTAGCCCAATAAGATGGAGATAAGGTTGACCCAAACCCCCATGCTGGAGACTGTGGAAATCCAATAGTTCTCTGAGTATCTAGGTGTGGGGGTATTTACAGTCACAGAAGTACTTTTGTTCAGCTTTCCAGCCTCTATTGAATTGTTCTCTGTGAGGTTTCCTGTGTTTACACCCTTGGTGTCCATCACCCTAACATGGGACCCAAATCCTTCTCCATGACTCCACTTGTCACGTGTTCTCTCCCCTTTACATCCAAAGCATCAGCAAACACAGGTACCAAAACTTTCAACAGAAAGGTGGGAGCCAACACATGGATACAATGGGGGAGATGTTATGCAGGCTGCTACATCTTACACTGTAAGAAAAGCACTTGAGGGCTTCCCTGGTGGCGCAGTGGTTGAGAGTCCGCCTGCCGATGCAGGGGACACGGGTTCGTGCCCTGGTCCAGGAAGATCCCACGTGCCGCGGAGCGGCTGGGCCCGTGACCCATGGCCGCTGAGCCTGTGCGTCCGGAGCCTGTGCTCCACAAGGGGAGAGGCCACAACAGTCAGAGGCCCGCGTACCACAAAAAAAAAAAGCACTTGAAAACCCTGAATTACTCTTTTCTGCCATCCTAGCACCATCAATTTCTTACTGGCTGTATCCACCCTAGCCATTTAACCTCCCACAATTTTGCTAATCCTTCCCACCTCCTCATCCCTGTTATGGGATGAATTATGTCCCCCCAAAGACACACTCAAGTCCTAAGCCCTAGTATCTGTGGATGTGACTTTATTTAGAAATACGGTCTTTGCAGATGTAGTCAAGTTAAGATGAAGTCATTAGGGTGGCCCTTAATCCAATATAACTGATGTCCTTACGAGAAGAGGAGAAGAGGCCCAGAGAAGCATGGTGAGAATGCCATGTGACCACAGAGCCAGCGAGTGGAGTGATACGGCTGCAAGCCAAGACACACCCAGGATGGCCAGCCACCACCAGAAGCTAGGAAGAGTCAAGGAAAGATTCTACCCACAGCTTCTTAGAGGAAACATGGCCCTGCTGACACCCTGATTTCAGAATTCTAGCCTCCCAAACTGTGAGAGAATAAATGTCTGATACTTTAAGCCCCCACTTTGTTATGGCAGCCCTAGGAAAGTAATACAATACCTGCCTCTTCCTTCTTTCTCCCTCCCTCCCACTTTCTCAGCAGAGATATTTAGCATCTCTTATGATCTTGACATCTACGCTCAGATCCTCAAATTTGCCGACCAGCAGCTGATGCATGTATTTTCCTATTCAAGGATAGTTCCATCCCTAAGAGATATCCTGGTGCCAGAGGTTAAGAAAATATTTTTTTCTCCACTACCTCTAGTGTATTGAGATTGTAAAAACAAATAATCTGAAGTGCCCAAATCAGATTTGGAGGTCAAAACTCCACAAATCAGCTGTTGCTCTTGATCAAATAAGCCGACTCTTGCTTTATAACCATAACCATAACCAGGAAGATCCTCCTGCTTTTCAGAGCCTAGAAAGCTGGTGTGAACTGGCCTCCGCCCCCCTGTGCCTCATCCTGGACTGCTCCCCAGCGTCTGCTCTTGACTCTGACAAGACTGGCTTCTTTCACTTCCTCCTTTTCAACACATACTCCCTCTGCCCTCACACCATTGCCTCTGCTGCTCCTGGTGCCTGGAACTCTTTTTCTTCGGACCCCTGCCCCAGCCGCTCTCTGAGCAGCTGCCTAATCATCCTCTGATCTTACTCAACTGTCACATTCTCTGCGAGGCCTTTCCTGACACCCCAGGACTGAGTCACATCCCCCCAATTACAGACCCTTATGGCACCCCCTGCTTTTCCTTACTAATGTTTATTAGTTTTTAATCATAATAGAAACTCTTTTAATTGAGCTCCTCTGGGAAATTAACTGATGTTTTCAACTCCATCTGGAAAATGTATTGACTGATTGCCAGAGTATGATAAATGCTTGTGACTTCTGCCACCTAATACCTTCATTACTTCCACCCCACCAGCTGAGCTCTAGCCTTACTAAGAGAGGGTTGTTTTTGTTCCCAAACCTGTTTATGGCAGTTGAACTTGATTACTGTAATTATATAGTTTAATTAAATATCACATAAACTGATCGAATATGAGCATAAAAAGAGAGTCACTGTTTCAATGAAAACTTAAGTTCAATACTATGAAAAAACTTGAAAAAGCTGGAGAAAAAATTGCTCTTAAACAGTAGGCAAGACAAGTATCAAAGATTGAGGAAAAATAATAAAAATCTAAATGAGCTCAAATTACTTCACAAGTGTCTTTAAGTTCTCCCTCTACTTTAAAGTGTCTATAACTGAAAGTTATAGATGATATACATTTTGAGTGGGCTTTATGCAAGAAAGATAATGTAAACCTTCAGTTACCAGACTGATCCTCAAAGAAAGCACCTTGGTCCTACCAAATTTGGCAAATAAATTTTCATTTGTTTTAAGTAAAAAATAAAATTGTTATATATACATAAACATACATACACACACACATATACCCCTATACACATTTTAATGATTTCCCATTTTACCTGCATTTTCCAATCACCTAATCAGCTACCAGTCTCCCTCTCATTGGATAAAGGGACTTCTACAGTAAAGATCAGTAAATATTTACTGATGTGATCATTTGATTATAGATTTGACTGTGAGTTCCATTACACCAAGGGTCATGTCTACCGGGTTCACCCCCAGAGCTCTAGCGCCTAGCACTGGAATGTACATACTCAGTAAGCATTACTCCAAATAAATGAATGAAAGATAATTTCCCTTTACTTTGTGTTGTGCAGACATAGTAGATAATATAGCAAAATATTTAAGCAGATTTCTGAAAGGTGCTGAAAGCAGTGAAAACAATTATCCCTCAGAACTCTTCTGAGCAGTAAGTGTTAACTTCAACCCTGTGGAAGACTGTTCTTCCACAGAGTGTGGGGACGTGTCTCTTTCTGACTGATGGGCTGGCTGCCCTGTTTTGTCTGAACAGGACTCCCTGGATAGTCGTGGATCTGAAGCAGGGAATGAAGGAAGCACTTTTTCGTCTTCTCTCGTCTCTTTATGCTGTAAGAAATCTATCCTCCTCCATGATCCAGGCTTAGTGAACATAACAGATGGGTTTAATCCATAAAAATGAAAAACTTTTCCCATTTCAACTCCATTTCCTGCCCCTCTAAGTAAAACAAAGCTTTCCCTGAGGAAATGATGTAAATGCACTCAAATGTTCTTAAAAGATGCCACATAGCACAAAATATTGCTATACACTAAACCACGAGTTTTTCATTTACATTTAAAAAGAAATATGAGTGTGGTAGTGGAAAAAATACAGATAGGAATTAGGACATGCTTTCACTGTGATCTCCCTCCCTAAAGCATCAATTTCCTTGTCTGGAAAATGGGCTTGGTAAAAATACATGCCCTACCTATGTTACAGCATTCCTGTGAAGGATCAAAATAAATAACATACATGAAAACTTCTAAAATACTACAAAAGGTAAAGTACATTTTTCCTGTCATTGTTACTACAAGGTCCCCACACCAGATTTCCTCAGCAGCTTCAGTCTCTGCCCTTCTCTGCCTGGCAGGGTACAGACAACTCATTGCCTTTCACACAGACACAGGCCATCTTCTGTTACTGCACTTGAGAAGATGCTGGAGTCTACTGATTTCGGGGTAGACCGTCAGGTCCTGCTCCAGCAAACCTTCTGGGGAAATCCATGGAACACTCAACCTGTAACTCCTCCCATAGTCTTTTCAAGACAGATCTAGAGAGGGAGCATGAGTCAAGGCCCCTGTGAAAACCATAATTTCATTGCCAGTATGGGTTTAAACTTTAACAGCTTTGGTATCCATTTGTAAAATGTCATTTCTGTTGGTTCCATCCGAGTAGTTCAAACAATAGAAAATTACAAATCCACCTCCCTCAATAAAATGTATTAAGTCTGCAGTCTCTGTATAATATATGTGCACTCAAGCTACACTAATTTATTCTACAATTACTTTTATTTTTTAGCATTTTTATTTGGCTCTTATGCTACATAATTAATGGTGTTTACATGGAAAGTTTCTCTAACTAATGTAAATGGCATAAGTGGATTACTGAGAAAGCCTTAAAACAAATAAACATTTTTCTCCTTTTAAAATTTTCTTCACTCTCCTCTGAATGTCTGGCACAAGAGCAGAGTTTTTTAAATGTCAAGGGGAATACAGAAATCAGGCTACTGAGATCCATTCTCCCCTGGTAAGACAGACTTGTAATTCTGTTTCCTGTAATGGTTGGCCTGGGGGAGTCAACAGCGACCCCACTGACCCTACACATCCAGACTCAGAAGCCAGTCTTTTCTTTGGGAGGTTGCCACTGTTTTTCTCATGACCTTAAACATAACACAATATCTGGTCCCTACAGATGACTTCCCACAGAGTTTGCAGTACTGGGGATGAGACGTTCATGAGATAAACAAATAAGCTCACTATAAAGACCAGAAAAAAACCAGGGAAGGAAACCTACCAGGTTTCTAAATACCTCCACCATCATGATCACATCACCCAGTTGGGGCAATTATTGGGGCTGTCCCTCCTAGTCAAAGTTCATACTGCATGTTTCTTCAGTGGCAGCACAGAGCCAGGTTACTGTAAAATAGAGTTGGCATGAATGACAGTCATTAACTGTCAGGACAGACATTATTTTTCTAAGGTGTTCTCAAGAGAAAGTGTTAACACCAAAAGCCATTTCTTTGCTCCTGCTCTCTAAGAGGCAAAGCCTGGCAGGAGGGAGTGAAGATGCCTCACTCCTCACCACACGTCCAGCCCCTAGGAGGTCTTGAAGGCAGCCTGGCTCTAGGTCATCGCTGGAAGAACAGGTAATGTGTTTTCTAAAGTACCCTTGGAGTTAACTCAGGAGTTGCAGACCAGGCTCTACCAGCAGGCTTCCTCTAGAGCAGGCCTCTGTCTCAGAACTGACAGCAAAGCTGGCAGGGCCTTGAGATCTAAGAGACAACTCAACCCATGTGAGTTCTGAATAGATGTTCCAGAACACAGAGATCCTTGCACCGGTCCTACCCAGATTCCAAGAGCATAGCTTGGAATTAAGAGTCCAGACCTAGAGGACAAGATGGAGATCAAGTACCTATGACAAGCCCATTTTGAGTGAACAAAATTGCACAAGACCCATGGCTACACTAAGACTTTCATATTCTCTCTTTTTTAAAAAAAAAATTTTTATTTATTTATTTGGCTGCACTGTATCTTAGTTTCGGCACTCGGGATCTTCATTGTGGTGTGCGGGATCTTTAGTTGCAGCATGTGCAATCTAGTTCCCTGACTAGGGATCGAACCCAGGCCCCCTGTGTTGGGAGTGGGGTGTCTTAACCACTGGACCGCCAGGGAAGTCCCAAGACCTTCATATTCTCTTAAGACTCTTACTTTTCACATCACGTGACCCATGTTAAAATCTATATACATCTCACACTTCATAATTTTGCTATGTAAGATTTTATAATTTTGCTTTTGAAATAATTTGGCTATGCTGTGATTTCTCAACACTCACCATGTATATTTAAGAACTCTCCCTCAAGAAGAGCATCTCATCTAAAAACTGTTTTCAAATATAATGAAATTGTTTTGAACATTGAATCCAGCAATTAATATAGCTGACGCAGTATTACAGTTTGTAACCATTAATAAATGTTTATTAATTTTTTTTTTTCCTGCGGTACGCGGGCCTCTCACTGCTGTGGCCTCTCCCGCCGCGGAGCACAGGCTCCGGATGCGCAGGCCCAGCGGCCATAGCTCACGGGCCCGGCCGCTCGGCGGCACGTGGGATCCTCCCAGACCGGAGCACGAACCCGCGTCCCCCACATCGGCAGGTGGACTCTCAACCACTGCGCCACCAGGGAAGCCCAATGTTTATTAATTTTGCTTTGGCAGATTTTTTTTTTTTTGGAGACAACAATTTTTCCTGGTCAGACTTCAGACATTTTCCCAAGCTTAGCTCAGATGCCCAGCACTGTGAGTCTTACACCTAGAGGTAAACTGGTCCTCTGGGCTTGCAGCACTCAGCCAAGCTCTCCCAAAGTGATTGGGCATCGATTACAGTGAGTTCTCAGGGATGCCCGGCCATTTCACAGGACTTCCACCCTCAACTAAAACAATCATGAGGAGGTCTGAACAATCCAAGAAATTCTTACTAATTAAATTCAAATTCTGGAAATTTGTGAATTTTTGGCTCTTTGGAGAAATTTACCAGTAACCAATGCTAAAAGCCTTCACCGGTGGCCTTGGGTGGAGTCATTCTTCTCGTTCAGTGGATGAAATCAGGTGTCATAAATCCAATTTACAGTATTTCCATTCTCCAACAAGAAGTGAGATTTGGAAGCTGATTTGGAGTTGCATTTCTAGGAAGCTTTTCTATCACTCCACAAAGTTATGCATGTACCACCAAGGTGTTTATAACTAGACCCAAGATAACTTCTTTAAAGATAACATACCAGCAACTGTTAGGTGGAGCATACTTTGTCGATTGATTTCTTTTCTTTTTTAAATTTTCTTCAGATAAATTAGGTCTTATCAAAGTGTATCAACTCAAAAATAATCATAGGTGGTCTGTTGACAGTCACAAAATCCCCTCTTTTGTTATCAGCACATGTTGAAATGATAAAGTTAGAATTTGAAAACTCTACTTTCTAGATGTGCGCTCTAAAAGTTATCACATGACCAATGTGGTTTGTTTAGGGGATTAATTCCTGACCTTGGTTTGTTTTGTATCTCCTCTTAAAGCATGGAATACATACTGAGTGCACAGTGGTAAGCTCAGGGATACTGACATCAGACTGCCTGGGGTGGAATCTCAACTCTGCCATTTTCTAGTTCTGAGAACTAGGGCAAGCTACTAAGCCTCCATTTCTTCTTCTGTAAAATAGTACTAATAACACTTAATAGGATTATTTTCAGGATTAATCAAGTTATGAACGTAAAGCTGATGGTGAGCAATCAATAAGTGTTAGTTTTGAGTATTACTCATTATTTTCTCACACCTGATGCTCGTTATTAATGGTTCCCAAACATGCCAGGTCACTTTTCCGTGGACTTTTTTTTTTTAAATAGTGTGGACTTGGTTCTTGTATCTCTCTTTTCATGCGTAACAGCCCAAGCGCGGCCACCCTTCAGAGGGACGATCGGCTCAGACCTGTGATCCACTGACGCCTGCCCGAGCGGCTACGGGCCGGGGCGGAAGTGCGGGGCGGGCGCCTGGCGGCCGGGGCGGAAGTGCCGGCGCACGGCGGAAGCGGCGACCCGAGCAGCCGAAGCTCAGGTGGGTGCCAGTGGTCGGGTGCCGGCAGTTGGGCGCTCGCGGGCCCCCTCCTGGAGCCGGCACGCGGGCTGGAGAGGGGGGCACGGGAGCCCCACACTGTGCCGCACGCTGCCGATTTCGATTGTCACTACAGGAAATTTAATTAAACCGGGAGCCATTAATCCGTGAACCTCCGGGGGCAAATTATAAGCGTGAGTGTGTGTGTGTGTGTGCGTGTGCGCGCGCGCGCGCGCGATGGCGCTTTGGGAAGTGAACAGAATGACAGGTGGGAAAGGTAGCTTTTTAAGAGGAAGCAGAAAACATCACAACTTAATGCTTCTTCCGTGATTCACAGATGCCCTGCTTCGGATTTATTCGAGTTTTATGAAGAGGTAATATAATCTCGACTGGCTGAGATGACTGCCTTTTTAAATAAATATTTTTGAGCAACCATGTTGACCTTTAATTGAGGGCTGAAAGGTTTAATCGTGGGTGCTGGCAGGAGCACTGTGAGTCCTGGGGCTCTCTGGACCTCCTGTCTGCCTTTGTTGGGCAAAAGCAGCCCTCTGGGTGCTGAACCATGAGAGAATAAATCAGACTGTACAGTTCTCAAATACTTAGCCTTGTCAGTCACCCCTGACAAATATCCCTCATACAATTTTTTAAGTAAGTCCAGAGTTACAAAAAGTCCCTACTAAATTGCTACTAACCTGAATAGGCAAGTGTCTGTTTCTAAGGCTGTTCTGTTGAAGAACAAGGAGTTTTTTGCCTGGCAGATCTTTATTCTTGTTTCTTAACAGAAAGTATTTTACGTCGTACTTTATATTTTAGAGCACTTAAATCCACAGTATGGCCCAGCTAAACCCCAAGGCTCTCAGCTCCTCCAGGACAGGGATAGTATCTAAGATCTGTTATGCCCCCCACGCTTTCTAGCACATTCCCCAGCATAAGCACGTCTCCTTAACCACACATTACCTTGGTTAGGCAGCCATGAGAGCCATGTCTCAGTGTGGGACTGCTAAAGATGAAGTGGCTATTAGTGGCCACAGTCTTCTCATTTACTAATTATCTCAGGAATACTGTGTGAAAATGCTTATGAAGCTCTCTACCAATATTTAAAGCTGTATGCATTGAGATTTAAAACACTTGGAAAAAGAAGTGTGCCCTGGAAATACTGAGTGGTTATAGTAATATTGGGGGTAAGGCGGAACTAATCATGGTTCTGTGTGAAATGTCGTAGCCTAATAACCAGGGTCCTGTTCTGCTGAGGAATTGCCTGGAACCAGAAAGGTCCTGTTGTGAAAATTAAGGTTGGCGGGGCTAGTGTTTTAGAAAGGCAGGCTCCACAGAGTTTCTTTCTTCATGCTTATTGTGGTCAGTAGTAGCTACCTGCCAAGGAAGGATCAATATTTTTATGTCTCCTTTATCGGAGGAAAATATGGCTATGTGGTTTTCTTTAGATGGATTGATGGCAGGTAAGGAAATAGAGAGGAGGATTTTCCAACTTGGGAATTTATTGGACTGTATTTCTATTTTATTCCAGATGCCTGGTTCTCAGGGACTCTTAAGTACCCAGAGGCAATGTGGAAATATGCCTTCAAAATAAGGTTTTTTTTATTATTAAGGTTTTTGTATTTCATAACATGTGCATACTCCAGCTGGCTGATGCGTTTAGTTACTCTAATGCCAGGGCTCAGGGTTTCACACGTAGCAGGACCTTGAAGAGATCTAGTACAAGTAGTACTTTTTTTTTTATGTTCCTTATTTTAAATCTAATTTTGCCACTGCTTTATTCAAGGAGTGTACATCAGAGGAAGCCAAAAGCCAGCTGGAATAGTTCCTGCATGCAGTTTTAATCTTGTTTGCAATTATTTTGAAGGGGAGAAACTATCTGGATCCAGGGATGTGTAGCTACACAGGTAGCAGGGACTAGGTGAGCTTCCTTCATCCTTCCCCTAGTATCACATAGCAAGTTTGAGAGACAAAATTATTTGAGGAAGAATATGCAAAGTGAAAGGTTTGGGCTAAGTTTCACGTAGATATTATTCCACATCCCTACCTTCCCATCTCAGTTACAGCCGCAGAGAACTGGAGGCATGAAAACATTACTCTCTTTTTATTCCAATCCTTACCCAAGATAAGATTTCCAGAGATGGAGGCAAATGCAAAATACCTTTCTATTTTAAGAAGGATTTCAGAGCATTTTACCAGTAATATCTAGTAATAACCATTTTACTGCTATAGGCTTCATCACTGTGGTACTGTATTATTTGTTTGTAAATCTTTCCCCTACCCAAGGTGTTTCCTTAAGGGCAGGGAAAGTATCTTAATCACTTTTCTATTTCTAGTATCTGGCACGGTGCCTGGTACATAACAAACACTCAGTACATGGTATAGAAGGGAGGCTGGATCTATAAGGAGTATGAAAGCATCACTGGGAATGCAACAAGGTAGAGAAAAGAATATAAAGCAGTAACCTTTCAAGGAGCTACCAGTGCAGTTATAAATGCTGCAGTTACTAATGCCTCGATAAACAGCTTGGAGTAGGGAAGGGCATATTTGAAAACCTACAGATGGTCACCAAACTGCCTTCCAAGGAGATGTAGCCTGATCAGTTTGCATGGTCTTTGTTATACTGAATAGAGTATGCAAACTGAAAGGCCCCACCAGCCCCCTTTCCACTCTCTCTCAAGGCCTGCCATGCCCACCTCCTCACCCAAACACCTGTTGAGTGAATATTTGAAAAGTATCCATTTGAAGGTATGCCAAATTATTAGCTTACCTAGGCCACTAATATCTTGGTTTGGTCTTGCCTTAAGGATAAAGGACTTATGTTTGTTCACTATTTTAAGGCTAGGTTACCCAAATAATATTGAAGGAAAGCCACAATTATCTTTTCTACTTTACTAACATTTCAAAAGAGTTCAAAGTTGACAGCTTTTTGTATTGTAATAGGGCAGGCATGTGGTATATGCTGCTTCCTCTGTTGCCAATGGAATTCCAACAGAAACCAGAATGTTACTACTGGAAACAGATGAACTTCCTCTCATTGTTCCTGTACTTTTTCATATTAATCATGAAATAATGGGGAAGTGGCTTCTACTTTAGTCAGAGGGAAGGACATAAGACAATTATTTAATTTTTTAAACTCTTTTCTTCTTAAAACATGTAGTTCTTCTAGTCAGCCAAGAGAACGGATACTGTTATTTAATAGAAATTTAGTCAGCCAAAGCAGCTTAGGATATAGACTGGAAAAAAAAAAACAAAAAACAGAGAGAGATCTAAATTCAGCTCTATTTCTCCAAGTTCGAAAATAAAGTTAATCTGTATCATCTTAGATTTAAAGATCAGAACCTCGTTCTTATAGTAAAAGAATTCTGCCGTCCGAAGCTGAGACTTTTCCTCATTCTCTCCATCCTTAAATTAAATCTTAAACAAAATGTGGTATCTGTTATTCAGTGTGCTCTGAGGATTAACGTATAAAACTTTTTGAGACTTTTTTTGGAAAAAGGGGGTTGAACTTGGAAGTCCCTTGCAGTTCTGAGAATTCTGTGTTGGTCTCATTATACATAAAAATAGGCACTGTTCAAAGAGAAATATAGAGGGAAAAAATTGCAGTATAAAAGGCTTTGGTAAAACAGTTTCTTTATCCATAAAGCAAGGGAAATCTCCAAAGTGTCTTGGAATCCAGTTCCAAAATATTAAGATTTTCTATCAGTGACAAGTTTTAAGTAACAAAACAGGACTCAGAGAATTGCAGAATCTCACATAACTGAGGGTGGCTGAGGCATGACCTCAAGGGTGGATAGTTCCCAACATTCAGGTATTAGTGTCACAAGTCCAAAGAAATGCTGGATTTAATATCTCAAATGTTCCGAAGTCATTTGCTACAAAATGGCTAAAAATGAATGAAGCATCTTTCAGGTCTTGTGTGGTCATGTGGATAACACGCCTCTTTGGCAAGATGAATTGGAAATGATGGAGTATTAGTGACAAATGGAAAGCATTGCCTGGGTGGATGGAGTTTGAATTGCAAACAGTTACTCTTGGAAATGAAGTTGTGTGCTTTTTAAATAGCAAGGAAACTGGCATTACTAGCTGGGTACAATAAGACTAAGATGTTTTAATGAAATTGCCTTCTTTCTGGGTCAGTATTAAGTATCAGATATACCTTCAAAGGGAATGGGTCATTTTGGTTAAGGAGGATAATGTGGAGAAGAGTCTGCATAATTCCTTTTGTACTTTGTTCCCATCCCTTGAACTAACTTGATTTTGCCGTCATCTTAAATGCTATCTTTATGGAATGAGGGAATTTTCAAATTGGTTTTTAAACTCTATTAAGCCCTCATGTATAATATAACCCAACCACATTATTCAGGCTTTCTTGGCTTTCAGGAACAGCTTTGCAGCCATTATGTCTTTTTTTTTAACATCTTTATTGGAGTATAATTGCTTTACATTGTTGTATTAGTTGCTGCTGTATAACAAAGTGAATTAGCTATACGTATACATATATCCCCATATCCCCTCCCTCTTGCGCCTCCCTCCCACCCTCCCTATCCCACCCCTCTAGGTGGTCACAAAGTACCGAGCTGATCTCCCTGCGCTATGCGGCTGCTTCCCACTAGCTATCTACTTTACGTTTGGTAGTGTATATATGTCCATGCCACTCTCTCACTTCATCCCAGCTGACACCTCTCCCTCCCCGTGTCCTCAAGTCCATTCTCTACATCTGCATCTTTATTCTTGTCCTGCCCCTAGGTTCATCAGAACCATTTTTTTTTTTAGATTCCATATATATGTGTTAGCATACGGTATTTGTTTTTCTCCTTCTGACTTACTTCACTCTGTATGACAGACTCTGTAGGTCCATCCACCTCACTACAAATAACTCAGTTTCATTTCTTTTTATGGCTGAGTAATACTCCATTGTATATATGTGCCACATTTTCTTTATCTGTCTGTGGACACTTAGGTTGCTTCCGTGTCCTGGCTATTGTAAATAGTGCTGCAATGAACATTGTGGTACATGTCTCTTTTTGAATTATGGTTTTCTCAGGGTATATGCCCAATAGTGGGATTGCTGGGTCATATGGTAGTTCTACTTTTAGTTTTTTAAGGAACCTCCATACTGTTCTCCATAGTGACTGTTTCAATTTACATTCGCACCAACAGTGCAAGAGGGTTCCCTTTTCTCCACACCCTCTCCAGCATTTATTGTTTGTAGATTTTTCATGATGGCCATTCTGACTGGTGTGAGGTGATACCTCATTGTAGTTTTGATTTGCACTTCTCTAGTGATTAGTGATGTTGAGCATCCTTTCATGTGTTTGTTGGCAATCTGTATATCTTCTTTGGAGAAATGTCTATTTAGGTCTTCTGCCCATTTTTGGATTGGGTTGTTTGTTTTTTTGATATGGAGCTGCATGAGGTGCTTGTATATTTTGGAGATTAATCCATTGTCGGTTGCTTCGTTTGCAAATATTTTCTCCCATTCTGAGGGTTGTCTTTTCATCTTGTTTATGGTTTCCTTTGCTGTGCAAAAGCTTGTAAGTTTCATTAGGTCCCATTTGTTTCTTTTTGTTTTTATTTCCATTTCTCTAGGAGGTGGGTCAAAAAGGATCCTGCTGTGATTTATGTCATAGAGTGTCCTGCCTGTGTTTTCCTCTAAGAGTTTTATAGTGTCTGGCCTTACATTCAGGTCTTTAATCCACTTTGAGTTTACTTTTGTGTATGGTGTTAGGAAGTGTTCTAATTTCATTCTTTTACATGTAGCTGTCCAGTTTTCCCAGCACCGCTTATTGAAGAGCAGCCATGATGTCTTAATAATACTGAACATTGTTGCACACTCTGAATTCAGAATATGCCTCTGCCCTAGGCCAGATGCTGAGTCAGTATCTTCAGGGTTGAGGATAAGGGGAGGGGTACAGTGTGTGCAAGCCCCACTGTGTTAACAAGAATTAGTCCAGAATCCCCTTGGGACCCCTGGGTGCTAGAGGGAGTGTATAGGAACAGTATATTACTGTTCTTGATCAGCATCTTCATTTTATTTTTCTTAGCTGAATGTTTTTCTGGAAACCAACCCCATTACCAAGTAGACTCCTCTGAAGCAATGATCTGGAAAATGTGACTGCTAAGGTCCAAAGATTCTAAAACAAACTCTTGCTTACTCTGAAGATTCCTCCGCCCTTTCATTTCACATCTGTCAGCTTGCTATAGGCCTAGGCAAACACAGCAGCACTTCTGGACATGGAGGAGAATGTCAAGATGATGAGGGTCTGCCATTAAAAATCATTCTTTAAATGTGTCCATCACTAAGAAAGAAACACATTATTCTTCCTTTTCAGAGGCACTTTTCCATCTCAGATGCTCAAACAGTTGCAAGATCAGTGTCCAGCCACCCTAATGTCGCCTCCCCCATTTTCCTGCTGGGTCTTTTCTGATGCCAAGGCTTCCCAGTTATGACTGAGGATCTAGAGAAGCGAGTTTGCGAAGAGCAAGCCCGTTTACACTTCTGCCCAGATCTGTGTATGAATTTTGGTCCTCTTTTAATGGCCTAGCATTTTAGATTCCTACAGGTAACTACTTCCAAGCCTTTCTTTGGAGACCTTTGACGTCTTGAGCTATTGCCATGGCATTTCTTCTGTGTGAGCTTTCCCCTTCTCTGATCTGGAGGATATTTAAAAAGCAAAGCCTACGGGCAGAGTTTCTCCTAGTCTCTGTAAAACGAGAGAACAGGGCAGGGGGTTGTATTTCCACTTTACAGTTGATGAAACAGGCTTAAAGAGATGAGGAATTGCCTAGCATCAGAGAACTAATTAGTGGAATTGCCTGTCTTTGGGGTTTATATTTATGAAATCTGCACACAGAAATGCATCCAAGAATTCAAACATGCTGAATTCCAACTGAAACTCTGTAAGAAATAGTCACTTTAAAGCTCTAAATGAAGAATCATACCACTTGTGCTTAATTCCCCTGACTGATGAGTTCATGGGAACTATGTTCATTTAAATTTACTTTGACCTCTCTACACAATTTATTCAAAAATACTTTGGAACAAGTTTTGTCTTGAAAGATTATTAATAAGTCCAACTTTACCACTGCCTAGGCAGCTTCTGTTTTGATGTACAAGGGTTGGGTTGAGGATATCATTGGTAAAGTAATAGTGGTACTGAATTTTCTCTTCCTTGAAAATATAAAGGCAAGTATTGGGAAGGAGCAACTGGAAGGGAAGTGACTTTTGTTCAGAACTTATCAAGGGGAAACCTCTACCCCTTGCAAACTGAATTTCAGTGCCCTGTTCTGTAACTATGTGAGACCTGAGTAAGGTAAGCCAGTACCTGGTGCCGAGGTATTTGCTGGTCTAGGTATTCAGTCTTAGAAGATAAATATGCTGGGTCTTTGATCAGTGATCTCATGTCTTAGGAATTCCTATTTAAGCAGTGTTCACAATCTGAAGTTTTCAGCTATTTCTGTTTGAAATATTTTTCAGTTTTGCGATTCCCTATTTCTGAGACTATTATGCCTAGAGTTTTAAATCTTCCTTTTGGGGCCAGTAAAAGCCCATTTCAGTCAGTAGAAACATCATCATTATCATTATTAATAATAATACCTTATTTTTTGTATTATTTAGTAATAAATAGTTAAGCCTTATTTCTCTATTCTGCTTTTTAACTTATACAATGATTTTTACATTTATTATCTCTTTTTAAGACACCCAACCAAATTTTGCTTTTACTCTTCTCCCCTACCCCACTGCCCCCATCCTCACCAGAAATATCCCCTTTTACTTAAGATGTGAAATTAGGCAAGAGTCAGACAAGGTAGTTCATTTTAGGGGTAGGCATTGGTTAGAAGGTTTCATTCTTTTGGAGCAACATGAGACGCATCTCATCTGATTTGTGGTAGCTTCTTTGACTACCCCTAATCTAGTCCAAGCCCTTATCACTCTTTTTGACAGTGGGCCACTCCCCTCTTTCTGGAGACACTTTCTCCTGTTGGCTTCCATGATGGCCCACTTTTCTGATTTTCCTCCTACCTCACCAGCCTTTCTGCCTCCTTTGCTGGCTCCTCTCTACCCAACTTCTGAATGTTGGATTGCCTCAGAGATTTGTCCTGGGTCCTCTTCTTTTTCTCTGCTATTTAGATGATCTCATGATCTCAGGTGTAATTACAGCCCTTAAACTGAGGGAGTCTCAAATTTTTATCTCCAGCCCTGGTTTCTCTCCTGACGACCAAACCTGTACACGTGACTTTCTACTTGAGTCTCAGCTTCTCCCTCACTGAGCTCCCAGACCCATACATCCTTCAATCTGTTCCTGCCTCAGCTGCCATTTTAGTAAATGGCACTGCCACCCACCCAGCAGCTCAAAACCAAAACTAGAATAGTCCTTACTGTCATTTTTAATTCCTCATATCCGGTTCATTGGCAGGTCCTTTGGCCCTGTCCACACCACCCTCCTTTCTCACCTGGACTACGGCAGTAGCCCCTAACTGGGTCCCTGCTTCCACTCTTGCCATCCATTCTCACACAGCATTAAAGTCATCTTTTTAAGATGTACATGAGGGACTTCCCTGGCGGTCCAGTGGTTAAGACTTCACCTTCCAATGCAGGGGGTGAGGGTTCGATCCCTGGTCAGGGAGCTAAGATCCCACATGCCTCGTGGCCAAAACACCAAAACAGAAAACAGAAACAATATTGTAACAAATTCAATAAAGACTTTAAAAATGGTTCACATCCAAAAAATATATTTTAAATAAATATAAAATGTACATAAGACCCATCACTTCCCTCCTCTAAATCTAACTGTGTGAAAATAGAACCTCAGTTCTTTAACATAGCCTGTGAGGCCTTAGGTGATCCAACCCCCACTGACCTGTCTCCTCCACTCTTCCCCTTGCTTACTGTGCTTTAGCCACATGGTCCTTTCTGTTTCTTCCACTAAGTCAAGGTTGTCCTTACCCCAGAGTCTTTGCACTTACTGTTCCCTGTCCCCAAAATGCTCTTCCTTCAGATCTTTGTACCTTCTCAGCCTTTAGCCTCAGCAAAAATGACACCTGCTCAGAGCATTTTATTTAAAGGACCTGCCTTAGTCACCATCACATCACCCTGTTTCACTCCCTCCCCTCTGCTTACCACTGTCTGATGTTGAGAGACATAAAAGAGTCTCTAACTTCCCTATAATATGGACCCCATGAGGCCAGGGACTTGACTTTTCTGTTCACCACTGAACCCAGTACCTATGAGTATCTAAGACATGGAAAACAGTAGATAACTGTTGAATCAATGATCTCATCCCACACCTGGATTTTCATAATTGAACTCTTTCCCATCACCATTCTTCTTTCCTTTGCAGCCATCCTGCTCGCTGTTGCCAGATCAATCTCCTAAAACACCGATTTTATCACATCACTCTCGTTTAAAACCCTTCATTGGCTCCCATCCAAAAGGCCACAGCATTCCTACTTCATGCCTTTGTGTCTAACCCTGGCTTCGGAATGCTTCCCCTTCTTCTACGTATCGAAATCCTACATGATTTAGGATCCTTCTCTCGTGAAACCACTTCCAATCTCAGCCCACAGTACTCTTCCTTTCTCTTATGACATTTAAAGTTGCCCATTAGATGTCCCTGTTGTGATCTCTCTTGTATTTATATTGTTTCCGTGAGGAATTTAACTCCCTCCTCCTGAATCTGCTGGAGTACATCTCTCTATAATTCTTGTTGCTTGTATACAGAATGTGGAGTTGATTTCTCCATGTGAGAGTTTTATTTGGAGGGAAAGAAATGGACTAAACACCAGACAGGATGAAGAAAAAACGATAATGGTTTATTTTGCTAAGAATTTGAAGCGGTGAGGGGGGGATATGGGGGCAGAGTGTATGTACCAAGTGATGGATATGTAAATGCCATATACCTTCAGTGAAATTATAATCTTACTGGTTAGGCCAGGCCCACACTTCAAATAGTTAGAAAACTTTTGCACAAATCAGTGTGTTGAATGCAAATTAACAGAGCACCCACTGCATTCAAACAGTGTAGTAGAAACATCCAGATACTTGGAAACCCCACAGTCATGGTAATAATTTAAAAAAAAATAAAAAGGGGTTTTGTCTGTAGGAACTCATATGACCAGTCATTCCTTTCTGGGACTGATTCTCTACAGGCTTCTCTGCCCCCATGTGGTAAACCTGTTGGCACTGAAGCCTGGAAGTAGAAGCTGCAGGGAATGAAGTGGACATGCAGGGTATGTCTGCTCAGGGTTTCATGTGTTATGTGGGATCAAATCAGCAGTCCAAATGCATAGCCAGGCGAGGCTGTGGTGATCATTTCGCAATGTATGCAAATATCAAATCATTATGTTTTACACCTGAAACTAATATAATGTTATGTTATTTAAAAAAAAAGAAAGAATGAAGCTGAGCATGAGGCCATGTACAAGTGGGCCCACAGGTGGCTGGTGAGCTGGGGATCCTTGTTGTAATATCATGTCTGAGTTGGTGCTACCTCCTTGGTGGTTCCCCTGGCCAGGCACCCTGACTGCCGTGGCTGAGGTGCTGAAAAAGAACCTGAGATCTCACGCACGCAGGGAGTGAGGGCCCCGCTCCAGGTTGCCTTCCACCCCCTACCCTCTGTTTCTGTTCTACAGCCTCATTCTAACCCTGCTTAACCCCTTGGAATTGACACCTCAAAGTATCTGCTCAATTTGCAGCTTTGATTGTGTCTCTATATGCTGCGTCTCCTTGTCACTCTTGGCTCCACACTGGGACCCAAGATCCTAGGGTAGGCTCTCACTTGTTGGGGAGAGAGGGAGGTTTGGACACAGCTGACTGACCAAAAGCATATAAGACCACTGGGGAGGCATCATTTGTCCCTGTTTCCCTGGATTAAGTAGAGCCCAGTGACCCAGATGAGTCCCCTAAGAGCAACCTTACCTCATTACATAAACTTTCAGTAATCTAAAATAATGGATTTTGTTCCCAAGAGAGGGATGTGTTTGTGTGTGTGTGCGCGCACATGTCTTTCTAGTCATTGTGTAAAAATAGGAATGTTGTACTTAGATGGTAATGAATGTGAAATGGAGCACTTAACATCTCACATGGCATAAATGACGGGACGGAAGCCTTGAGCCTCTTTCTGGAACACAGGTTCAGCAAGAGTGACGGTAATAGTGTTTGGTTAATGTCAGCTCACCATTAAATTTACATTGTATTCTTGTGAAGAAGCTCCAACGTTATCTGTTAATAATGAAGGCGGTACCTGAGTTTATATAAACTTTTTGATTTTGCACATGAGCTAAGAACACTGCAGCTTGCTGATGAGGGATCATATGAGCTTGGAGATTCGGTGTGCCCAAGGACTCTTCATATGAACAAAAATTCTGGTCAGTGAAGGTCAGTTTCTCTACTCAAGCGAGAACAATGTTGTTTCCCTTCGAGTCAGACACACACAGCATTTGAAGAATCCAAGAACCCCACATAAGTGATGTGCAGCCATAGCCTGGGCGGCTCCTCATGCAAGAAATGAATAATCCTTAATAAAGGCTCAAATGACCCTGGCTTCTTTCTATGCAGTAATCAGTTGTATTAATGGTATGTCCTTCAGTGCTTCGCAGGGAAAATGCTATAAAGTTATCTTCCTTATCTTGCTTCAAGGAGGGCTGAATTGGTCCAGTCAGTCCTCCTCCATGTTGTTATTTGATTCTGCCATAAAGACCACTGAAGTGGGCCTCAGTTTTGTTGAAAAGCCAGCATTCCCTTTCTCTTTCAGGGTGATCCATGCCTCTGAGCGGCAGCAGACTTGAAACAGCAGGAGTCACCATCTTTATTGTTAGGCTGTGGAATTTGTTTTAGGCACATTCTAAATCCAGTCTTATGCTTTTTTTTTGTCTGTGACAAAGGTGACCCAATTGTGCTTCTTTGATATTATGAACACAGCTCTTTTTGCTCATATCACAGAGGCATGTAACAAAATACAAAGGATAAAATTGTGTCTTCGTGTGTAGTAAGGACACACACTTCATGACTAAATTCAGTGACATAATCAAAAAGGTGCTATCCTCCCACAGTCATGAGCCAACAGGCATAGACCGCCTTTCAGAGTATTTTTTATAGTGCTGAGATACTGTTCAAAAATAATAGAACTAATGAAAATGTCACATTGTCAGAGTAGCCAATATTAAGATTTTACTTCAAGAAAGCATGATGGGGTGACTGTGACATTGACAGCAGTGGTGTTAGGGTTTGGGGTGTTCCAGTTGCAGTGTAACATTTTTCATTTTACTTTTCATTTCTAGAACTAAGTGAGCTCTAGTGTTCAGAACTTTAGCCATAATACCTTATTTCTGCCTAGGAGAGGTATGGGAATTTTTTTTTTTGGTATCAGACTCTAATATAATTTTATAATACAGTGCCTACAAAGAAATAAGTTAATTTAACAATGTGGTAAAACGCACGTGCCCTAGTGCGCTAGGGCATTTGGAAAATATGCAGGTAGTAAAATTGCATAATGCTAATGCATTTCTCAGTAAACATATGTGCCATGTTTAAGTGATTAAATACATATTTAAAAAAAGGAGAAATAGAGACTAACATGGAAAAGAGAACTAGTTTTAAACAAGATGGTTGTGGCATCTCTGAAGACTTTACTTAGCTTTTTGGGTTGGTTGAACAAGTATTCTAGCAAATCTGGAATGAAGAGCAGCTCTGTTTACTCTGACAGGTTTTATTTGTCTTGGGTGCAACCAAGACCACATGCTGTGTTTTGTCATGTTGGAAATACTGAAGCAGATTTCCATTGTGAATGTGAATTTTTTTTTTTAACAAAAGCCTTAACACCTCAGTCTCAACTCAGTTAGGTGAAAGCAGTAAGTTTTCCATTCCTTACCAGCCTGACATCAATAAATCTTAAATCCCTCCACCAAAAGCACACAGCTGCCGTTCACTGTCCTGGTTGTAACCTTAGGTCACTGCCTTAGATAGCCTGCTCCTTCTCATTTCCAAGAGCTATCTTTCTACCTTTACTCTCACAAAACTGATTTTTAAATTTTTCTTTCTCCTTCATTTAAGACAGTTTCTTTAACTTCATACCCTAGGAGGGTGTGCCACTGTTGGCATAAGGCCTTGCCAAAACCAACGATGCAGAAATTTCTACCTGTCAAAAACATGGCTAGCATTCCATTGATACTTCCCCTTCCTTTATATCCTCTGTAGACAGAGCCATGTTTGGAAGCTATTGTCTCCAACCACATTCACCTATTGGAGTGTTGGTTCTGCTGAATTTATGGAACATATTATATATACCAGGGCTTATCACTTAGTTGAAAGCAGCACAGCATATTGTGAAATTGTTTAGATCCATTTTCCTCCTTAGAATAATGCTGGGTCCTTGTAAAATCCTTATTACTTTCCTTTTTTATGCATTATCAGGACCATTTAGTTAGCAGGGAGGTCCAGGGAGAAGTGGAAGACTAAGGATTTAAGAGAGAAGGAAAGATTATTGTTTTCACAGATCAGAATCCAATCCTTTTGTCCCGTCTACTTTACTCTGGTGTGATATGGATTTAGTGCTTTTCTCTAAAGTCATATCATTCTGTTTGAAATGAGTTTAAAGCTAATCCTATGCTGAGAAGCCTGGTCACCAGTAGAGATTAGTACATAATTATTACAGGCGTGCTCTCTGGTGCAGAGCAGGAGGAGATTCAAGGTGGTGGTGAAGGGGCTGGGGCCAGCTGCAGTGCCCTGGCCTGCATCTTGTGGACACCATGAGGAGCACTGACCTTTAGTTAGGATATGAGATCCGCCCACATAGTGACTGCTGTGCACACTGAGTGTCTGATCAGGGTTAGAGGTGAGACTAAAGAGCGGGGGAAAGGCTCACTCCAGTACTATTAACATTCGAACAACTATTTGAACACCTACTATGTACCAGGTTAATTGTAGATGCTCAGGAATATTGGGGTGAACAAGTATCTGCTCCTATGGAACTCATGTTGTAGTAGAGGGGACATATAGGTAAAGAAATAATTTTAGATAGTGAAGGATAAAAGAAAACCACAGCAAGATATGAGGAAGAAGAGTGGTGGACTGGCCCACATTGGTAAGGTAGTCACTAAGGCATCTCTAAGGAGGTGACATAAGCCCAGGCCAGATGAGAAGCTACTTAAGAGTTTTTCATGCAGAGAAACAGCAAGTACAGAAATCCTGATGAAGAAATGATCTTTGGTTATTCAAGGAACAGAAAGAAAATCTTTGTGCTGCAAGTTGCCAAGATAAGGGAGGGGAAACTGATAGATGAAGTTGGAGAGAGAGAGTAAAGAGAAGTTAAGAAATGAAGATACCAGGAATGAATCCATGCAGGGAATATTGATAAGTGATAAAGTCAACAGTGTATATGTGTTTTAAAAGTGAAATCATCATATCTGTAGTTTAAAGGACAAAGCTGGAGGCTCAGTAGAATAACTAGGAATAAGTAGGGTGTCTTATGTCGAGCAAAGTAGCAGGATGAGAGACCTTCAAAGCCTAGTGTTTGACATGCTGCTATTACCAAGCTGTTCTTACTGGAATATCTCCAGTAGAAACACTAGTACATTTGTGGATGTTTTAAAAAACGATGACCATCTCCTTTTAAAATACTTCTTAGAAGAGCTGAGTAGATTTTTGTTTTTGACAGGTTGACTCAGCCTAACCTCCCCTATAAGTTCCTCTAAGGACAGCTCTGTGTTTCCCCACCTCTTGCAGCAGAGGGGCATAAATCTCATAAGTAATAGCTTTAACCTTCAGCTGCAGACTTGTGCTTCTTGCTTACTATCTCCTTTACCATGAAGGTGGCTGGGCATTGTTGAATGCTTACCTATAAGATAAGCTACCTCTGCGAATAAAAACCACTTCAGTAAACTTCCCACATTTTAGGGGATCATCAGGATGCTAGCAAAATCTGCAGGTGAAATTTAATTTTTTATTCTAATTAACAAGCCCATGGAATTTGCTTACAGAAACCAAGTTATTAGACACACAACTAATCCATACATTTGGATTTTTTCCCATTCTAAATTCTAAATTTGGAATACAGTGAATATTGAGGCATCATGAAGACTTGCCAAACATCTTGGCCTCTCTGACACTCCTGGACTCCAAGAAGCACATCTGAAGTTTTCAAATTCCATCATAGATTTGCAGCTTACCGTTTCTGTTATAAAGAGCAAAGTCTACAGCACATAAGTTTACTCTCTATTTTTCTTTTGGCAGAATTAAGATGCTCTGGTTTCAAGGAAATAGCATGCAACTTGCCAAACACTCCTTTCAACTGCTCTTGAGAAATCTCTCTGCCTCTAAGACTGCTCTGCCTGTGCTAACCTTATTCACAAAGGTACAGAGTAAAAAGTAAAATCACTACTTTAAAAACATAAAGGATTAAAATGTTGGGTGAAGAAAGTTGTACATTTAAGAAAGGGGAAAAATGTTGAAAGGAAAGCAATGGTATAAATTTTCTTCAGACATGCTCCTCAATTTTTCAGTTCCAGTTACAACAGTGGTAACTCTTTATCCTACCCTACTACCCTATCCTACTTCATTGTGTCACTGTTATCAGGAGGTAAATTAATATATTTAATTGTCATCTGATCCATACATTGAAAGAAAAGAACTATCAGATGTTTACAAGTGTATCACTTAGGAATATAGTCAACTCTTACTATTTGTGATAGTCATGTTCTATAAAGTCACCACGAACACTGAATTAGCAAGTACTGAACTACTGCTCCTAGGGAAAATATAGGGTTAGGTTCCTATGAGCTTCTGGTCACAACATTTTTGAACTGATCAATACATAACCTTGTTTTACGTGTGTTTCTGTTTAAAGGCACCTTATTTAACATATATTGTTGATTCATTAACACTGAGCTCAGGGCCAACAGCACTGTAACTTATGCATGAACAAAGCTTATCTAACACAGTATTTTCTCCGTAAGGCACATCACAGCCTTCTTATGCTTAGAAACACTGGACAGCACTTCAGCACTATGCTTGGGCCATTTTAAATCGCAAAATAACCAAGAAAAAGCACAAAAATGCAAAAAGAGTGGCACTAAGTAGAAAAGGACACTTGTTTACAGTATGAGAGCTGGAACAAGAAGGCAGAGCATCATCCTGTCCCACCTCAGCCAGAAATGTGCACTTTGAGCAACTCAAATTTTTCGCTGCTCTATGCACCTGCATGTCTGTGAATGACTACAGAAACTTGGGTATTGATTTTAGGGTTACAAATAAGTTTTAGCTAATAGATGAATTTGCAAATACAGAATCCACAAATAATGGGACTGACTGTACTTATTTTCTTATCCCTAACACTGGTTTTAAGCTATAAAGCAAGTTTAAATTTAAGAGCTTTTTCCTCTAAAATTTATAAGACAAACATTATGGATTTCCTTTTGCTAGTTAACATTACTTTGTGTGATTTGTAATCAAAACAGAAATAAACTGCAGGGTAATAGAATTACCTTTAGTGAATAATATTGCCATTCAAACAAAAAGGGTCTCTTGTTTGATAGATTTTTTTCAGATTTCAGGCATTTTAGCAATTTGAATATATCTGACAGTTATCTAATAACAAAGTTTAAGTCTTTTAAAAACTTCTTATTGAAAATAGTTAATCTTTACTTTTCATATTCATAAGTATATATTGCATTATTATGGAACAAAAATATTTCATCATTTGTGTCTACATATGAGAAATGTGTGTGAAAATTAACCACAAAAATAACATAATCCCTTAAGGCTAACGGTGCTCACTCAGCCTAACTATTCTGCACTATTTTTCAGTTTGAACAACAGCCAGGTTAGCCAAAAACATGTGCCAAAGCAAAACACACTAATCTTCCACTCAGCTTAAAATTTGTACCAAACCCTTCATTTGTGTCATTAGATATATAATAAGACATTACTCTCAGCTCCCAGAGTTCACAGTCCTCTGAAAGAAAAAGTACAGTATCAGGTCTCTTTCAGTTATAAATAACAGAAAGTACTACCCAGAGTGGCTTAAACAAAAAAAGGATTTTATGGGTTAGTCTGGTTTCAGGAGTAGCTTGATTCTGAAACTTAAGCACATTACCAGTCTCTTCAGCACTCCATTCTCTAGGTTAAATCAGTTCACACTCTGGCTCTTCATATGGGTAACTGCAGCGATCCCAAGCCTCAGATCTCACATTTCAGGTATCTACAGAAACTCCAGCAAAACCGTCACACTATCCTTTGGCTCTGATTGGCTGATCCCTGAGCCATTTGTAGTCGAAGGGCTACAATATGCTGGATGCCTCAGCCTAAATTAGGTGTTCCACACCCGTTCAGGGAGGAGTCAGCCACATACTGAGAGCAGTTCTGTGAGGCAAAATCACAGCATTCTTGCTACAAGAAAGGGGAGTGGGTGGTAGACAGCCAACCCACCAAATGTCCACTACAATTCAGGGATAGGGTAAATAAGTGCTGTATTGGCACACTGAAAATCCTAGACAAGGATGTACAAATGTTCCAGACCACTGGGTCTTGTTATTTTTCAGCTCATAGATTTCTTTAAAATTTGATGACCTTTCCTCATAAAAATACATACACACATGATAATTTGCCCAGACTTCCATAGTCCCTGGGTTGTTTGTTTTGTTTTGTTTCTGGCTGCACCGCACAGCTTGTGGGATCTTAGTTCCCCGACCAGGGTTTGAACCCGGGCTCACAGCAGTGAAAGCGTGGAGCCTTAACCACTGGGCCACCAGGGAATTCCCGTTCTCTGTGTTTTTTTAAAAAAAACAAAATAAAACACCTGATCCTAGCTCTACTAAAGTCTTTTTATTATAAAAGCAAATAGTACCAAATTTGGTACTTCTGCAATTTCACTGGTTCTTGTTTTGCTTTTGCTTTTAAGATCCTCTCTTGACTTTTTGAAACTTTCTCAGAGAATTTTAACGTGGTTATCTTAAAAATCACAGACTGGGCTTCCCTGGTGGCTCAGTGGTTAAGAATCTGCCTGCCAATGCAAGGGGACATGGGTTGGAGCCCTGGTCCGGGAAGATCCCACATGCCATAGAGCAATTAAGCCCGTGTGCCACAACTACTGAGCCCGTGCGCCACAACTACTTAGCCCATGCGCCACAACTACTGAAGCCCACATGCCTAGAGCCTGTGCTCTGCAACGAGAAGCCACCACAATGAGAAGCCCATGCACTGCAACAAAGAGTAGCCCCTGCTTCCTGTAACCAGAGAAAGCCCGCCACAGCAACAAAGACCCAACGCAGCCAAAAATAAATAAATAATTTTCTAAAAAGTCACAGACTATCCATAATCTATTTATTGATAATGCTAAAATAACATAATGAGCCCTGAAGCAGGAAAATACGGCCAGAAGGACTTTTCTGAAGGAAAACTGTCTTTTGATGATCCAGGTTCTTATTTCAAAATAAGGTGAGTTAAGCTGGAGGAAGGGCCTCCATAACAGCTCATCTTTTCCTGTCATGTTAAAAAGCAGGTTTTATATAAGCATCAGTAATGTTGAATCTATTTTTAGCTCATACAAGAGAACCTATAGTAGTACCTGTTCATTGAGTCAAGACCTGAGAAGCCTTTAAAATCTGCCAATGATCCACAGCATTCTCGGCAGACTTCTCCTCTAGATGGTTAGGGTGCAAACAACAATGGGCACTAAAACTCCCTTGCTCCTAAGGTGGAGAGTTAGTCTGGGAAACCTATTGCTGACACTTGTAATGAGAAAACTGACAAAACATTGAAGAGTTGGTACAATCATCACCCAAAATAGAGATTTTTCCCTTTTAAAAATGGGACGATCACTATCTAACTCCATCCCAATGGGTTATTAGGAAAAACAGGCTGGGGAATCCCCTGGCAGTCCAGTGGTTAGGACTTTGCACTTTCACTGCCATGGGCCCGGGTTCATTCCCTGGTCAGCGAACTAAGATCCTGCAAGCCGCGCGGCGCGGCCCAAAAAAACAAAAACAAAAAACGGAAAAACAGGCTGGCAACTCTCAGTGCCCCCCAATCAAAACAGACTTTAAGACATTCTGGTGATGTCAGCCAGGCCTGGAAGGTGCTCCTGACCTAGGAAGGACAAAGCCCTAGGACTATAAATGATATGGAAAATAATCTTCCTAGATATCAATTAGATGAAGCCAGTAACAAAAAGTGTAAGCATCTAAATGTATTGTGTGTACATATATATACACAGATGTACATATATACATACATATATGTGTAACAAATATAAGCATCAACATTTACTAAATAGATTTATTTGTCAAGAAAAATCAAAACACAACTAAAAAATGCTGAAAGCCCATTTACCATGAAATACTAGCTATTTTATAAGATTCTGTGGCAGTGTTTTGCTTTGGAAAATAAAACAGTATAACCTGGTAGAAAACTGTCCTTTAAAATAAGTATAATCTGCTGCTTGTGGTTTTTGTCAGGCTGAATGCCATTCTTTGGGTTTAATGGATTTTTTCGTCCTGTAGGATCCATGCCCCCTTTGTGATGAAGCCAAGGAAGTACTGGAGCCTTATAAAAACAGGGTAATATAATACAGTGTGGCTTTATGTATATGGAATAGATACTGTATGTAGTATAAAGTATCTGCCTGGATCCTTTCTTTAAGAAAAGAGATTGAATGATTTTGTCATTTAAATTTTATTGAGAGAGATTTTAGTGCTAATTTCCATAAAAGTCATTATACCTAAGTGTTTTTCCCTGAGCAGTACTGGTTTTCTTACTCTGACCCTTAAAATGAGTCAAAGTTAACTAGCAGGTACAGCATTTGGGCCTTCTGTTAAGTTTTTGTCCCTATTCCTTTTATCTTATGTTGTCATTTCCATGAAAGTGTTTTCCTGTTGCAAACCATAACACCTTTCCCAATCTTACAGCCAAAACATGTCTTTCTTGATTCTCAGGCAGCTTCCCAGTTGGGACATTGTTTATTTCATTGGGAACTGAGTAGTAGGTGGATGCTGATCCTAACAGATGTAACAGAAAAGTAGCAAAATTAGGGAATGTAAAGAAATCAATCAGGTTATGCAATTCAGGGTCATTAGCTGCCTGTGGACCTCAAACAACAACAGTAAAAACCTCTCAGCATTAGAACCAGTCTGGGGATCAGTTTGTCACTACAGCCGTTGCGTTGTTCCATGTTCTCTGAAATCTAGAGCTTTAGTCTGTCTCTGTTTCAGTTTATTTTACAGGAGGTGGACATCACACTTCCAGAAAACTCTGCTTGGTATGACAGGTATAAATTTGACATCCCTGTCTTTCATTTGAATGGCCAGTTTCTGATGATGCATCGAGTAGATGTCTCAGAACTTGAAAAACAGCTCCAGAAACTTGAGCAGCAAGGTGTGGGAGGCTGATGAATGCCCTCATGATTTTCCACCCTCTCTGTCCGGAACTCATTTTCCTGAGGAAATGACTGTGGCCTCATGCTCCTTTTGTCACTTTCACACAGCTCTAAGGATGTTCTGAACTCAGTGGTGCCAAATAAATGGTAATATTCCTCTTGTGATTAATGGAAGTACCAATGTGGGAACTGTTTACCTGTTGGCATTTTATAAAATAAGAGGAGTGTATTGGCAGGGAGGGGATGATGGAAGGCAGGAGAAATCTACTTGTTTTATTTATTTTTCTCCTTTGTATTAGTATGGAAGCATTTCACATTCATTGGACAGAGCCGTTTATAGGAAAAATGCTCTCTGTCCCTGTTGCTGCCCTAAGGGCTTAACTTTTTAATGAAAGAATAAATGTTCTTCCACTTGGTAGATAAAGTGAAATGTGAATTGTTAATAACTGTGCACAGTCAATAAAAGGATGTTTTAACAAATGCATCTGTATGAAGTCTATCTCAGAGGAATTTAATAATACCTGTTTAAAATTAGAGCTCATTTTTTTTGATAGAAGAGAATAATTATCCTAGCCAAAGACACTTTGTTTGAGAAAAACAAAAGACTTAAACCCCAAAATGTATATAAGAATCTCAACGTGTTTTACAGGTAGTCAGTAAACTGATTTGTAATATTTGAGTACTGCCTTTGATAGTTTTTCAGTTATCATCAACTGAGTTAATTCAGCTTTTTTGTGTGTGTGTGGTACGTGGGCCTCTCACTGCTGTGGCCTCTCCTGTTACGGAGCACAGGCTCTGGACGCGCAGGCTCAGTGGCCATGGCTCACGGGCCCAGCCGCTCCACGGCATGTGGGATCTTCCCAGACTGGGGCACGAACCCATGTCCCCTGCATCGGCAGGTGGACTCCCAACCACTGCATCACCAGGGAAGCCCAATTCAGCTATTTTTAAGACAGTGGTTTTATCAAGTTTTAATATCTTGGGGAAAATTCACATCTGACCATAACTGAACGGATATGTCATCTAAAGAAAAAATATTCTTCACCATTTTATGTAAAGTATTAAAAATGTAGTTGTGTACTCTTATTTGTATTTAGTCAGGTTCAGCCAGTAGAGGAATGGATTCATTTAAAAACAAAACTGCCTTTTCCTCTTAAAATCGCATCATTGCAATTTCATCTGTAATGAAATTCTTTTGAGAACTATTTCTATGAATTTGGATAGTGTGATTCACTTAGCTAGATTTTAATTTTATCAGTATGAGTTAGTCTTAGAAATTAGAGAATTTTAAAGCTGGCCAACCTTAGACATTGTTTAGTCCCGCCCCCCTCATTTTATACCTGAAGAGGACTCTGACATTCAGAGTTTCAGGAAGTTAGCTAAGGTCACACAGACAGTCAGATATCAGACCAGGTCTTGGCACCCATCCCAAATTTCTTGTACTACCTGGGTTCCCTGCGGAGGCCTCGTGCTATCTCACATAAAGCATTCTTAACCATTATGGATCCAACACAAATTAAGAAACAACTTTAAAAGCCCTCCAAAGTAACAATAGGAAAAAAAATCTTACAATTGAATGCCATTGTTTCTAATTTATAAATTTTTGGAACACATCTTATTTGATTTTGTAAATATTCATTGAGCCCTGTGGTAGGCAAAATTTTAGGGTGACCCCAATGAACCATTACCCTTGTATTCCCTCCCCTTTGAATATGGATGGAACTTATGGATATGATGAAATATCCCTGCTGTGATTATGTTACATTATAGTACAGGGCAAAAGGAAGATTATCCAGGTGGGCCTGGTCTAATCAGGTGAGCCCTTTAAAAGGAGAGTGTTCTCTCTCGCTGGCTGCAGAAGATGAAATCAAAGAGATGTGCTCCAGCTAGCCTTGAAGGAAGCAAACATGCTTCCTTCCATGTTGTGAACTGCCAACAAGCCAAGAAACTGGGCAACCTCTAGGAGCTGAGAGTAGTTCTTGGCCAACAGCCAGCAGGAAAATGGAGACATCAGTCCTACAGCTTCAAGGAGATGAATCCTGTCAACAATTAGTGATCCTAGAAGAGGACCATGAAACCCAGGTGAGAATCACAGCCCTGGCTTACACCTTGGGATCAGCACAGTGGGAATTTGATCAGAGAATCCAGCCACACCACGCCTAGACGTCTGATCTGCAGACACTGTGAGATAATAAATGTGTGTTATTTCAAGCTGCTAAGTATATGGTAATTTTTTACACAGCAGTAGAAAACTAATAAAAGTCCCTACAACACTGAAGCACAATGGAAGGTGGTGGGAGTATAAAAATGAATAAGGCACAGTCTTTGTCTTAGAGACACTCACTGTCTTGGGCAGTGGAGAGAGGAAAGTTAATAAAGCACTACAACATAGTGCTGTGAGAGCTGGAGCTGAGACATGTAAAAAATGGTACAGCAGCCAGATGAGGAAACTGGCAGGAAGGCATCATAGAATTAGACTTAAATTAGGTGAAAAATAAAAGTGTGGAAGGGAATGGCATATTTAGAAAATGTCGGGCGGCTTTGTGTAACTGGAGTGAAGGCGAGGGAAGTGAAGAACATGAGACTGATAAAGAAAGGTTGGGGTTCACATTGTGAAGGACCTCAGGTAAGGTGGTTTTTTTCCCTGCAGCAGTATCCTCCCTTATTTTCTGCCCTCATCCAGAGTCAGCCCTTCTGTCTCCTGATTCCTCAGAGGTATCTGGCCTCTCTATTCCAGCCTTTCTCAGTCTTCCTAGTCCTCAAGCATGCTAAGCTCAGAAGTCCCCCGAGTAGCCCTGCAGGACATTCACATCTTTAATACAACCAGGGGTGAGAGGGCCATAGAGAGGATCGCCCTCTCATGTATCTTGGCACTGTGTGTTCCTTTCTTCCTGCTCCAGACAGCTTGAAAGCTATGTGGGCCATGTCCTAGGGTTGTTGATCAGAGAGTTTCAGGGTCTGCTGAGCTAAGGAGGAGAGAATCCATTGGTTCCCTTCAGAAATCAGGGCTGGCCAGAGACGCTGTAGGTTTGGTTTTTGGAGCAATTCTTGCTTGAATATAGCCATGTGGTCATAGGTGTGTAGGATGTACACAGACTTCATCCAAACAACACATTTCTGACATTAGAATTTCAAACAAACAAAAATCCACCACAAACTTAACAGGGTGTTAAAACTAAAGTGTTGGCTGAGGCACCAAGACACACAAGGTGCTACATTCCAAAGGAAATACTAGATCACATAAGGACTGTTGGATATTTGGAGGATTTTTTAAGAGAAAAATGTGCTCTCACCTCCCACCAAAGCAAAAGCTTGAGGTCATGTAATGTCAAGAAAAAGGGACGTGAGTGGAACTCATCAGAAAGCCTAATGTATGTCTCTGGGTAGGAAGAACATGGTGGTTAAGCTCCCTTCTGGAAAATCCTGTGAAAGAGGAGCTTGCAAGCACTTCTGGTGCAGAGCGAAGGAGGGAGGCTGCTGCCCTGAGTTTGCCCAAGGAAGAAGGGAAGAAAGGGAGTGTGCGTGTGTATCTTCATGGATTGATGTGTGCCAAACGGGAGAGAGGGCTGGCTGGGGAGAGCCTTGGGTGCGGGCAGGCCTCGGAAGAGGCGAAGCAGAGCAAGACTGGCTCCTCAGGGTTGAGGAAGTAGGCGGCTGCTCAAGTGGAGAGCGCATTGGCCTGAATCAAGGAAATGGCAAGTGAGACAACACCAGCTATGAGTGCAATCTCCCAAGAACCTGCAAAAGTCTCTGTGAAATGTGGTCTGCTTTAAATGTTTCTCAGGCCCAGAAAGCTGGAGGCCATCTTACAACGTCATCACTCAAGGAACCACACTCCTGCCCCTCCCTGATTCTCCCACCTTGCCCCACCCCAGCCCCAGAAGGATCTTGCTCCTGCCAGGAGCAAGAAGAGCAAGACCTTCCCCTTCCACAGCTGCCCACCTGCAAGTGACTTCTCACTGGGATAAGGGTAAGACTTAATTTTCAACCAAGTTCCACATTATATAACACGGGAATAGATGCACTAAACAGTATTTAGAGTGACCAAGGACTGTCTGTTGCTTAAGAATGCTTGAAACAGTCCTAACACTACCTAGTTTTTATTTTATCCTAGACAGAGTGAGAAACTCCCCAGTGAATACATTTTATAGGGATAGTGAGAGACATAAATAAAAATGCTTCCTAATTGTATTCCATATTCAGAGCATTGATTACATGTGCCTAATGTTTTTTACCTAAAGATCTTCAGTGAATTTAATTATTCTTATTTGAGAGAGGAATGTGGTCATGTGACTAAGAATCCTGGAGACTTTCAGTAATCCATCTGGTCCCAACAGCTGGCAAATGGAAAGGCAGCTATCTAGAAACATGTCATCTAAAAAGGTGGTTTGATTATCCCACTGTTGATAAGCATCAGACAATGTTATGTCACTTATTATAGTCATTTTCCTATGATATTTGTAGCAGCAATTACTTTTCCTTTCTAAAATTATGTTTAGGGATTGATTTGTTTTTAAATAAAAACTGATTTTGACACAAGAAGCTCATAATATTCTCCCAGTCCCAAAGGAAATAGTGATATAACCTCTTTTTTTCCTAAGCTAATGCTTTAAAAAGAAGTGGAATTAACATTGAGTTTGGGACTGCATATTGCTGCTCTTGATTACAGTGCTGCTTTCTTCCAGATGTCTCATCATAACATCATAACGGCTTACCGGAACACATAACTCTTTGGCCAATTTATTGAAGGAAGCAGGGGTTCACTCAGATGAGGGTTATTTTGTTTGTTTGCTTATAATAATGCAGAGACTCATAGAAACCTGACAATAGGAATCACAGTAGGGCCAGGCCTCAGGAAATACTCTTAGAGAGCCACAGAAGGGATGCAATGTACAACGTAATAAATATAATGAACACTGCTGTATGTTATGTATGAAAGTTGTTAAGGCAGTAAATCCTAAGAGTTCTCATCACAAGGAAAAAATATTTTTTTCCTTTTTCTTTTATTTTGTATCTATATGAGAAGATAGATGTTCAACAAAACTTACTGTGGTAATCATTTCATCATGTATGTAAGTCAAATCATTATGCTGTACACCTTTAACATTCAGTCCTATATGTCAACTATATCTCAATAAAACTTGAAAAATAAAGCATTGGATTAATATGAATTTTAAAAATTCTATTAAATATAAATGGTAATTTTTTTAAAAAAAAGAACCACAGAAACTGAGGCAGCACCCTACTCACAGTGCCTCAGCTTCTTTCTTTTCCTGCTCTCATCTTGCTCACCGGCTCCCCTCCTTACTCACAGTATCTGCTTTCTTATAATCCCAGCTTGCTTATGCCCACCATTCCTGCTGACCTTCTGTTCAGCAATACAGTGATCCTAGTCTCTCAACTTCTCTATTCTGAAACTCCAAAAGAGGAATTTTACTCAACTTATATTTTACAACCAGCCACCCAAATCATATGTTGGCTGATCAAGCCCATAGAAAGAGCCACCCTTGGATCAGGCACCCATCCCTGGCCTAATCAGCTATGGTGACCAAGCTCATGTGGTATGCAAATCATAGTCACTGCCCACTCAGCAGAGCCTGAGGGCATGGCTGGCAATGATCAGCAGCTCTGGTACACATCCCAAAAGTTTAAGAGCATGTCATTCTACCATATTCAAGAGAAGTCAAGAGTTTGGTAAGTTCATCACTCCTACTCATGGGAGCGATAAGGATTTGAACCAGGGCAATGGGAGTTAGAAAGAGATATTTAGGAGTCAGGTTGACAAAACTTCATGACTGACTGGAGGGGGTAGGGGAAGAGTAAGTAGAGAGGAAGCATGAAGTCTGGGATGGCTCCCAGTCTTCTTGCTATGGCTATTGAGTAAATCTTGGCACTTCCCATTCCTTGGGAGTATAAGAGGAAGGTGAGGTTAGTTTTTGGTTGTATTTGGATCTAGATGGGAAAGGTGGGCTGTGCTTGTGAGACCTCCAGGTAAAGATTAAAGCTGGAAGTTCAAATCAGAGGTCTGGGCTTGAGGTACAGATTTGAGAGACCCCAGAATATGGTAGGAGCAGCACTTACCTGGCAGATGAGAAGAAAAGCAGACTAGGACCAAGTCCTGAAGGGAATACCAATCTTGACTGCATGGGAAGAGGAAGGGCCACTGAAGGAAAATAATAATGAAAGGTGATAGACCTAGGAGTGGGAAAGTTCATCTAATTTGTATTATCCGATTTCTTTCATTATTTGATAGTAGTAGGGACTATTCTAAGCTCTGGGGATAGAGCTTAGAAACAAGTTAACCTAGGACTCTATTCAGGGGCTTGCATTCTAGAGGGAGAGACAGACAATAAAAATATCACAACAAGAATAACAAAATAAAATAACCTATATTTTGAGGTCAGAGGAGGAGTTTTTCCTCAGAGTAACTGACAGTATCAAATGTCAATCCAGCTAGGATGGGGACTGAAAAGAAGATACTGGATTTGAAAATTAGGAAATCAATGCTGTGGTAGGTTGAATATTGTGGCCCCCCCCAGCAAATATCCAGTACCTAATCCCTGGAACCTGTTAATGTAATATGGAAAAGAGACTTTGCAGATGCAATTAAGTTAAGAATCTTGAGATGAGGAAATTATTGTGGATTATCCAGATGAGTTCTAAATGAACCACAAGTGTGCTTATAAAAGGAAGAAAGAGAGGGATTTGACTACAGAGAGGAAGCAGGAAATGTGCCAATGGAAGCAAGAGGTTGGAGTGATGCATGAAAGGGGCCCTGAGCCAAGGAATGCAAGTGGCCTACAGAAGCTAGAAAAGGCAAAGAAACAGATTCTTCCCTAGAGACTTCAGAAGGGGTAAGCCCTGCCAACATCTTGACTTTAGCCCAGTGAAACTGCTCTCAGATTTCTGGCCAACAGAACTGTCGCAGAATAAACTTGTGTAGTTTTAAGCCACCGAGTGTGTGGTAATTTGTTTCAGCAGCAATAGGAAACTAATACAACAGATAACTTGACCTTATTGAGAACAGTTTTGGTGGGGAGAGGGAAGAAGACGTAGACAAAGAAAATTGCATGTGGATGATGAGTGAGAGGTTCAGAAGAGATGGCAGGGTACATATCTTCCAGGAAGTTTTCAAACATACCTCAATTGACCCTCTAAGAAAAAGCATTAGAGAAGAGCTGAAGACCTGATGAACTGATTAGCTCAAATCCCCCAAATGGTAAGCAGTGATGGGCAAGTACCATAACCCCTTCAATCTATCTTAGAAGAGCTAAGCAACTGGGCAACAGAGTTCAGGGGCTTCCAGAGCAACCCCGACACTGGAGAGTAAACCATGGCAATCCATTCTAGTCTGCAGACATGCACCAGACCCAAGACTCTTGCTCACCACAGAGACCAGAATACTTTGATACTGTGAGCCAAAGTCCTGCATCTGGCACAGATCTTATATCTCTCCACTAACACAGAAACCCATGCCAAACCACTGAGGTAGAGCCAACAGAGAATGGCCTCATCTGGCCAGTCTTTAATTTAGGCACTGATGTTTCACATTTTACCTCCCCTTTCAGGTTCAAAAAGAATGACCACCAAAGCCACAGTACTTCTGAATTCTAAAGCCTAGAGGAGCATAGAGCTTCAGAAAAAGGGGGAAATATTAAAATCATACAAAAGATGGAGAACAACTCATAGGAGCACTGCCAACCAATAGATTACACATAATAAGAAGAATCCAGCCATAGGCATCCCTTCCTCATGCCAAAATGTTATATTTGAACAATTCTTGATGGAAAGTTTTCTACCCTCAGAAACAGGGTACAGAGCATATTAAGTAGAACTTTTCTTAATGATTCAGAAACATGAAGAAGTAGAAAGGATACAAGTTAAAGGCAAGTTCAGCCTAAGGTCTCATTGTGCTACTCACAATGTACCAGTGTGACCCAACTCCCCTGAGAAACATTGATGGCCTTACTGCAGCATTGTATTGTACAAAACCCCAGCAGTGATCCCACGTCCTCCCAACAAGGTCAGTCCATGCTCTGCCCACCAAAGCAGGAGAGAGAGAGAAACAAATCATTAAAAAACACTTTCCTCAAAACTGGGTTAAAACATACAATTGCATCATGGGACTAGTTTAACTATCAGTTGGCAAACTCCTTTACTCGAGACAACTTATTCCTTGACCAGGTAAGGAAGGTGTTATTGTATGTTCTTTGTCAGGAGCTTAATGCCAAGACAAGAAAAATGGGCATCTATTTATAATCTGGGTAATAAAGAGGCATTAGAAATTGGGGAAGAACTGCCAGAGGACCTAAGATTCAGGAATTAACTCCACCTGTCCCTACATTTTCTTTGTAAAATTATCTTCAAAAAGTAAGGCCAGCATCACTCTTTTAAGGTTGGGGGAGATTAAGACATTAGGAAACCACAGTTTGTGGTATTTATTCCCATTGTGATTGCTGACTTCTAGTATCAGCCTTTTGTTCTGCATGACAGCTCCCGTCTTGCAAACTAGCAAGATTCCTGAATGTGGCAAGGATCCTGCTCTGTGAAGCATTTTCAAGTTAGAGTTTTTTTAGTAATGTCACATTTCTCTAAGCCAGTAATAAAGGTTGAGAGGGCAAAGGATGCCATTGAGTTCTCACCTAATAGCACAAAACAACCTCCTAGCTGGCAGGTGCAGGCCATACATCCAGGGTGATTATGACCTTTGAGCTACAAAAGTATTTTTTTAAATCTCTTTACCTTACCAAATAACTTCGAAAGATAAAACGCAATTTAGAGATTAGCCCCCCCTTTTGCTCTATTCATTTAAAGTGGTGTTTTCTATTTGTGTATATTGTGACTACATGGAAAATACAGTATTTCATTTCTTGATATTTTTTATAGCCTGTATACAAAGTGAGGTCAAAAGGATGCCTTCAAGAGAAAAAAAGGACACTACAATCACTCCAAGTAAATTTTCCGGGAGGAGGAAGGAAGAGTGGAATAGATGATTACAAATACTTAGAAAGAAGCATCACTTTGCTAATGGTGCAGAGCCTACAATTATGTGAAATTCCCTACTTAGACTTTTTAGTTATTCTGAACGTTGAAAAAAGCTAAATGATGGGGAGGAGAAAAAAAGAAAGGGGCAAATTTAAGCATTCAATGTAAGGCGTTCATTTAAATGGAGATGGCACCTCACCATAAGGGGGCAGTTAAGAGTCTGATAATCCTGCTGGTATCCTATCGTCAAATCATTTTTTTTTAAACCATGAATTTGGGATCCTTAAAAATCTTCTGTATTATTCTGAAGTCAAGAATGGTTCCTCCTGCTCACAAAACATGATCACTTTTCACTAATATTTTTTAATGCTCTGACTGGTTTTACATATGTGGAAAAGATAAATCTTCAAATCTTGGAAATAAATCTTTTTCCTCCCTGCCAAATCCATAATATGATCCTAGTCTATCACTGACAGCAGCATCAGATAAGTAGACCTGCCTTGCTTGGTTAGAAGTGTGCTGTGATTTTCAGCAAGAACAAGACTGTAGTTAGAGACCCAGACTGAGACACATTCAGAGCACATTACAAATTCTTTTTGGTTCTATCCTGGAGGTATCCCCTGAAGCCCCAGTTTGACCGTGTGACTCATTCATAGCTGATGTCCTCCCAAATCGGGTGTCTCAGTGAGGGGAGAGAGGAAGCCTCTGGGACTTGGGCTTCAGCAGGTGACATTAAGATTCAAGACCAGATGACTGCAGGGCCTTGCCTCTTTAGATTCCTGAGGTCTTCTCCACCCTTCAAACTGGAGATGAGTTTACACCAGAATCAGTGCACTGGGGGAGAGGGAGGCAAATCTGAAGACTTAAGACGAGCAAACCGCAGAATCACTCAGAGGCATCAGAAAATGTAGTCTGAGATTCTACAACAGCCCAGATTTTTTTTCCTTGTTCCTTTTCATCATTTATAAGTAAAATGTGGAAGAAGCCATAGGAAATAATAGTTACACTACCTAGAGTTATATCGCATTTTCTATGTTCCCCCAACTTTTATTTTTTAAATATATATTTTTTACTTTTTCCTTTCAGAAATCCTGGGATATAAATAGGGCCACAATTGTTATCCTTATTTTTGAGATGAGAACAGTGAGGCCCAGAAAGGGGAAGTGGCCTCCATCAGGTCATGCAGCGAGTAAAAGGCATCCCAAGGAAGAATACCCAGTTCTGCTCTCATTTAATCCAGAAAATTTACCCTACTGGCTTTAAGCGTCCCTTTCCTCCTTTTCCCGTTGGTGGTTCTCTTTTGAACGTCATCCCTCACCAACTGTGGAGTGAAGATGGATCCCTGTTCAGAGTTGCAGAGAACTGTTGTTTAAAGGTTCCCCAAGGGGCCTGTTTCTATTGCTTACCTACAAAGCCAAAGTTTGAATGTGTGATAGAAGTCCCTTAGAGGTATCTTCTAGGATTCCTCCCACCCAAGACTGCTGTAATTAGCTCTGCTAACAACTGTGATTGAACACAGCTAGTTGTAGTCATTGTTCACCGACAGGCACAGATATGAGCCACATGTTAGCAAGTGGTGTTCTAAACGGTGTTCCGGGCTTGGTTAAACTCATGTAAGGCACTTATCGGAAATGCTGTTCCCAAACTCGGCTAGCAGCAGGCAGTGTCATGGCAACACCTTCCACAGCCACCGGAGATGGCCATAACAGATCCCCAGTGAGTGTAACACCATGCAATGAGAGAGACTTGGTCTATTTTGACCTTGCCCAGGAACTGGCTGCCCCTCCTTCAGATGGAAAACATAGGTGTGGCCCCGCACGATTATGAGAAAAAGCAGTCTTCATCTTCCTGATCCTTAAGACTCCCACAGTTTCAGATCTTCTCTGTAAGAACACTTGTAAGGGAAAGTTACAATGTGTGGTACATTCAGCCTATGCTTTTCAGAGGCTGTGCTCTTATTAGAAGCAAAACAAAATGCTGCTTACTAACACCTGCCCGTGAGGACTGAGCCAAGAGGCAGTGTGGGTGTTGGAAGGAAGGTGTTGCCCTGGCAGTAAATCCAAGTTGCTCACACCAAAGGAAGTGTTTCTAGGGAAGCTATCTGAGCAAGAGGTAAATACTTAGTCATTCAACAGGCCATAAATAACTGCTTCACCTCCAACAAGTGGAGATCTGATTCCAAAGATCTCACAAAATGGGGTGATAGCATTTCTATTCATTCTACCCTTTATTCACAATACACATTCCTTCATCAAAAAATCTACAAACAATAAATGTGGGAGAGGGTGTGGAGAAAAGGGAACCCTCTTGCACTGTTGGTGGGAATGTAAATTGATACAGCCACTATGGAGAACAGCATGGAGGTTCCTTAAAAAACTAAAAATAGAACTACCATATGATCCAGCAATCCCACTACTGAGCATATACCCTGAGAAACCATAATTCAAAAAGAGACATGCACCACAATGCTCATTGCAGCACTATTTACAATAGCCAGGACATGGAAGCAACCTAAGTGTCCATCAACAGATGAATGGATAAAGAAGATGTGGCACATATATACAATGGAATATTACTCAGCCATAAAAAGAAACAAAACTGAGTTATCTGTAGTGAGGTGGATGGACCTACAGAGTCTGTTGTACAGAGTGAAGTCAGAAAGAGAAAAACAAATACCGTATGCTAACACATATATATGGAATCTAAAAAAAAGGTTCTGATGAACCTAGGGGCAGGACAGGAATAAAGACACAGACATAGAGAATGGACTTGAGGACACAGGGAGGGGGAAGGGTAAGCTGGGACAAAGTGAGAGAACGGCATGTACATATATACACTACCAAATGTAAAATAGAGAGCTAGTGGGAAGCAGCCGCATAGCACAGGGAGATCAGCCTGGTGCTTTGTGACCACCTGGGGGGGGATAGGGAAGGTGGGAGAGAGACGCAAGAGGGAGGGGATATGGGGATATATGTATATGTATAGGTGATTCACTTTGTTATACAGCAGAAACTAACACACATTGTAAAGCAATTATACTCCAATGAAGATGTAAAAAAAAAATAAAAAGAAATGTAAGAATCTCTGTAATCAAACCCTTGTTGACAAGGTGTTAAAAAGCTATAATTTGGCTGCTTGCTGTTATTTCAACAATAGTTTTTACATTAGGATTCTAAATAACTTAACAAAAAAGGACCCAGCCTTTCTGTGGTCTAAAACACCCTGCTGTATATATCCTGTGCCTTCTCACCTACTCCTCAGTTCACAAAATTTTATGATTCTACTTCTTAAATGTTTTCTCAAATCTGTCCTTGTTCCAGTGCTCACCGCTGCTGTCATAGTTGAGGGCTCCATCATCTCTTGCCTATACACTACACTAGGCTAGTCTCCTAAATAGTCTCCCCTGCTCACTGCCCTCCCACCCCATCCCCCATCGACCTCATCACCACCTCCAATTATCCTTCCAAATCACAGCCCTAATCAAACCACTCACAAACCTACCATGGCTCTACAAAAATGAAAACCAAACTGCAGAACTTAGTATGGCAGTAAAAGCTCTGCACCTAGCCCCCATCTCCTGTACCCTTCACGTATCCTAAACTTCATCTTTTCCAGATAACTTGCCCTTGCATGAAAGCATCATCACTTTGACTACATATTTGAGCATGCCTTCCTTCTTTACAAAAATCACCCTTTTTGACTTAGCTCAAATGCCATTTCCTCCAGGAAATTTTCCACCACTTTCTTCCAGTACGTACTAATTAATCACTCTTTTCACCAAGTTCATATAGCACACACATATAAAGTGTGCATATATACATATATATTTACTGAGATATACCATACAACTCACCCATTTAAAGTATATGATTTAATCGTCTTTTAGAATAGTCACAGAGTTGTGCAACTATCACCACAATTTTAAAACATTTTAATCACCCCCAAAAGAAACCCTGTACCCACTAATGGTTCCTCCCCATCTCCTCCCCTGGCCCAACTCCCCAGCCCTAGGCAACCACTAATCTATTTTCTATTTTCTTTCTCTATAGATTTGCCTATTCAGGACATTTTATATAAATGGAATCATACAATATGTGGTTCTTTCTGACTGGCTTCTTTCATTTGGCATAATTTTTTCAAACTTTATCCCTGTTGTAGCGTGTATCAGTACTTCATTCCATTTTATTGTTGAATAATAGTTTGTTGTATAGATATACCACATTTTATTTATCCATTTATCAACTGATAGACATTTGGGTTGTTTCAACTTTTTAGCGATTATGAATAATGCCTCATATACACTTTGATTATCACTTAATATGTGCAGCTTAGTATTATAGGGCTTTGGTTTTTTTGGCCTATGTCTTGCTCTATCACTTGATTATAAACTCCTTGTGGACCAAAACCATTATTTTACTCTGCAATCTCCACATAGCAAGTATTAAATACGTGTTTGAAAAATGGATGAAAAGGCAGATACTATAGGTTCTTAGTATGCTGAATATCATACAAGGTACTCAGAATAAAAACATTAGGGTGGACCCAATGATAATCCAAGAGTGGACCCGGTAAGTTTACCCAGTAAATTATAACATTCAAACAATGTTAGTTCTTAAATAAACTTTCATCTCTGCATTATTACCTGGAATTCCACACATGTATTCCGCAGTTGATTATTTCATGGAGGTAGTTCTTTTGCTAATAATAGTTGTGAACTGGTGGGCAGAACCTGGGAGACACCAGACCTTTTCTCCTAAATTGACTCCACGATGTCTTATTGTTGCTTGACTGAGGTTATTATTCTAATCGACTGTAGTGGCTCCCAACCTTGGCTGAGCAGCAGAATCCCCTCCTCAAGATACACATTATCTAGGTCCCACTTCCCAGATTATGATTCTGTACTTTGGGTAGGGGCCCAGGTGCTCACATGTTGTTAAAGCTATAATGATGTTTCTGATACACAGCCAGGTTCAAGAATTCCTATTTCAAAAGTTGCTCTGAGGTTAAAAAGAATTAATTTTATAGAGCACATATGAGCACTTTACTCCTGGAGTGTATTTTACTCATCGTGGGATCATGCCCATTAATACTACCTAACATTTATAAGGCACTTTTAGTTGGAAAGAGCTTTGAAGTCATCTTTTATTAGCTAGGCTTGCATGCTGGGTGACCTTGTACAAATCACATAATCCCTTAGTATCTTAAATTTCCTCAAATGTAAACTGTAGGCGGTAATACTGACCCACCCTCAAGGGGTACTGTGGAGACTAATGGGGGACTATAAGGCACTCAGCAAACATAAAAATGTTACATGCATGCTTATTAGACAGATATGAAGTCCTAGTCACAGCCTTTAAAATGAGACAAATACCAAAATAACTCTTAAACAAGACTTCCTGCAACCTTCATTGTCAACTGAAACATCCTTTCCCAGCACTAAAGTACAGCAATTCTCTCTTTCCACTAAGACTAGTAAGCAGAAATAATCTGCAGTCACAAAGAAAGAGCTAATGATAGCAGCAAATAAATATATAAAACAGTTCTGAAATATAGTTTGTTAACCTTCTCATTTATCATTCATAATGCAATTAAAGATTATATCTATAAATACACTCTTCTGAAAAATATTCTTAGAAAACATTTGGGCATGTTCACACAAGTCTTTAAGCTGCTGCTGCATACTCACTGTTGATGTTAAGCTTGAAGCTGTTTCCAACATTGCTGATGGTTTTTAATGTGGTTATATTTAGCCTCTCCCGTCTCCCTCACGTGGCTGGAAGAATATATGGCCAAAATGAGACTTTGATACCTACCTCAAGTTGGAGGTAGGTAAAAATGGGGAGGCAGAGGAACAGTCTCCAGCCTTGGAATCAGAGACAGATCTCATTAAGGATGATGACCCACAACTAAGGACTCATTTGCACTGTATTTTCAGCTTCTTGGAAAAGGTCAGAAAACAGACATGGTTTTTCTTTTTCTCCATTTTGCTTTGAAAGGGCCACAAAAATTTCAAGGGCCAGGTCCAATTACATATTCCAGTTCATTTACAACTGAATAGTTTCTGTGACTCTGAATGCAAATTAGTGCCCTCATGCCCACCACAGCTGATTTGAGCCAAGCATGAACTTTCTGGGGCCACTTGACATTGACCATGCTCTTTCCTCCTTGGGCCTCTGAGGGTTTTGGTTTTATTCCCAAGGGAAGTTGTCTCCTTTGATTAAGCTCAGGACCTGCTAACAATTAAATTTATTGAGTACTTATATCTGTGGATAATACTGTAATGCTTATTGTGGAGGCTACCAAGAGTTCCTTGATAGGCTTACAGGGTTGCTATAACTCAAGACCTTGGGTCCTTGAGTCAGGACAAGACCAACAACTTCCCCACAGAAACTCCTAGGGTTTGGTCAGCTGACATACTCATTTCTTGGGGACTTCTAGACTGGCCTTTGGCAGACACCAAGTTGAAATGTCATTTAACTTCTCACACAACATTTTCCTACTTGCGACATCCCATTAGCCCTCTGTGAGGATTCAGAAGCTCCTGTGTAAAGAGCCTCCATACAGGAAGACTATTGGTTGGGGAAATTATCTATTTTGCATAGTTATTATTTTTTAAATAAGGTTAATTCCAGCATGTTTCTACCTCAATAATCTTTGAGAGTCTCGGCATTTTTGCTGAACATCTTAAGGGGAGAAAGAGCCACGTAGGCTTCATTTCAATGGTTAGGAGAAATTAATGCTAATACATGCCTTCAATGGGATTCACTTGGTACTCTGAACACTTTCTTCCATCAATACAGAGAATCCCCAGAAGTATCCATGGTGGATTTTTCTTCTGTAAAGAGATGCAAAAGGTTACAATAAGTTGTCTGATTTCCTGTGAGTCTTTCAAAGTCCTGTTTTCTCCATATCTCAAGGTAAGCATGCCAGCTTTGCAGATCTAGAAGTCAAAATATTATAAATTAGTTTCATCACTTTCCTCAGTGAAACACAGGTCACCACGTCTCAGCCCATTGCTTTACTTGAAATCAGAGGGGAAAGTCATGCATTTTAAGACAGGAGAAATCAGGTACAATTTTCTGGTCTAGTGCTTGTTTCCCATATCTTTCACAAGAGATCCTTAAGATCTAAGATCTGAGATGAGATTTAATCATCCTTACCTATTAACTGTACTTTCTTTCAACTTCTTAAAACGCACACACACATACACACAAACAAATATGGAGAAACAACCATTTACTCATGAATCTATGGCTTGGGTCATAAAACACAATCTGGGCAAAGCCAAACAAGGCACTAGAGGGTTGAGAGATAGGAGAATGTTGTGTATTGCATCTAGAATTTTTAAATGCCCCATTTTGGTGGTTCCTACTTGTCTTCATGCAGAAAGTCAAAACTGGCCTGTCATTTGTGGTAGATATTTACCCTGGAGGAAGATTTCCCTGACTGATCATGGATAGGTATTTTCAAAGAAAACTCTTCCACAAAACCAGATTGAGATAAAAAGCACCCTTCTTAACAGACGTTAATTTTTTCACTTTTAATTTTTACGTCACCTAAACATCCACCCACCTCCTTAGAGCACCTCTTTATTCCTTTACAGAAAGATTTAAGTAAGCAATCTTTTTCCTTGCTAAATATTTTTGGGTTAACAGTAATGCTTCTCTCACTTGTATTTTAGTCCTGATGATTAAACAGTAAAAATGCTAATTAGTAGCCTGTATCTGGAGAGAAAAAGCTATTTCTTGATGGGCAAAATTCAATCTGAGATGGAGACCTCACAGGGCACTAAGATAAACAGGTTAGGTTACATGCTAAGGGGAAGGGATGAAGGATAGAATTGACCAACTCCAGAAAGAGATTCTGGTTTAGTGGAAACACTAAGCTGAGGTCAGAATGTATTAAAGATACTCACAAGACTAAAGTTATAAAAATGCAGACATTTGTTGTTAATTGTAGGGCAGAGAGAATAGGGGGAAATACCCTTTGTCTTTTTTAACTTGGAGCTGACTTTAGATATGGAATAACTTACATGTTAAGAAATTAGATTTATTTCTAGCCTGTTTACTTTTTGTTTCTGGAAAGACAATGGCTAGAGTGAGGGGCATATTATTAGATGGGCATCCTGAGTACATTGTCCGGAATTTGCACTCATTCTCCCCATAAGTACATATTCATGAGGAAGTGAATGAAGAGTGCTCCTTTGGAATTCCTCATCTGTCAGTTATTACCTACATGATCGTTTTTTCATCCAGTTAAGGAAGGAAAAATAACATGTATCTTGTTGGAATGCTGTGAAGTTTAGAAAAGCTGATGTATGGGAAAATACCTGGAAACTAAGCATATAATAATAGCACTCAGTACAAGTTAGAATAATGAGTGAATGGGAGAAGTCAGAAATGAGTCCAGTGCCCATTGCCCACAGGCTAAAATCTATATATTTAGCTGGGAATTCAGTGCCCTGGAAAATCTGCTCTTTTCCATTCTCCAGCCTTTTTTCCTCAACTGCCCTGCTTCAGTCAAACATTCTCTAATACATCTTGAATTTGCCCATCTTTGTGTCTCTGTGTCATTCCCACCACCCTCAGCCTCTATTTGCCAAAATTTTACCCATCTCTCAAGGGTCTCAAATCCCACTGTCTCTAGGAATCTTAGGGCACTCACCCTCTCCTCCTCTAAACCCTGTCTAGATCACTCCGGAAGACATAATCCACCAACCACTTACTGTCCCAGAAGACTGCAAGCTCCTGCAATGCAGGGGCCTCATATACAGTACCCACCTCTGTGTACCACAGACCATGGTGCCTTGCCAAGAGTAGGTGCTGATTAGACTCATGATTGAATGAATGCATGATTTGTCACCCTGCCCCTGTTGTGCTCTTGGACAAAACACTTTGCCTCTTTCAGTCTCAGCTGCCTCAGCTGGGAACAGAGGATAACAGCACGGATGTACTCCCCAGGTGTGCTGTGAAGAATAAACCAGTGACTGAAAAGCAATTTGAAATGTAAAATGAAATGCTATATATAAATGTTACATAATCAAAATCATTTCCCTCTGTATTATGTTTTATTTGGCTTTATATCTTGGAATCCTTTGTGAGTTTCAGAATTTCACAGATGCAATACCATGCACATTAGCACCTAAATTCTCTTGGGTAATAAATGATTGTGTGTGTTATAGTGCATGGCTACTTTTCCCTGGCATACTTACACATGAATTTGTCATTATTTGGGGTATTCATAATAACTAATGATAGAATTCATTTCTAAGGGATCAACCATTTTTTTTTCCTTCTTTGGCTAGCCAGTTATCATTCCAATATTATTGCCTCAAGGGAACTAACTTCCATTAAACCCAAACCCAGATGATGAGCACAGTTTAGAAGCCCAAATCTTCTAGGAGCTTACAATCTAAGATCTGGAAATTGGTTTGGAGTTTTGAATCACTTGTTTTCTATGGCCTTCTTTCTGCCGAACTCTGAATCCCTCATTTGCTTTGCTGTAATGTATGTGCTACCGAGTGCTCACTGTAGCCTGATTTTCTAGGTACCAGGAAAGGCTGTATTAGCCCATTCCACATGAAAGTAAGACAATGATAGTTTTATTTCTTTATTTATTTTGCGGTACGCGGGCCTCTCACTGCCGCGGCCTCTCCCATTGCGGAGCACAGGCTCCGGACGCGCAGGCTCAGCGGCCATGGCTCACGGGCCCAGCCGGCATGTGGGATCCTCCCAGACCGGGGCACGAACCTGTGTCCCCTGCATCGGCAGGCGGACTCTCAACCACTGCGCCACCAGGGAAGCCCGACAATGGTAGTTTTAAATGCTATTTCCTTTCTTAGTATGTTCAAGGAAGAGGTTGCCTATAGAAAAATATGATTTTTGGAGTATCTCCAGTACCTATAAAAAGAGAATTTTGACTTTTACTGCATAGCAGGATACTATTCCTGGAATAGTACTTCCACATAGATAGAAAGTGAGGAAGAGATGGCAGCGACACCATAAGGTAGCTGTGAGGATCAAGTGAGTCATTAGATGAAAAGGCTCAGAACAGTGCAGAGCATAAAGTAATTGCTCAATTAATATTAGAGGTTATTATTACTGGTAGAGGGCCCACTATCAGCCTGGCCCTGTGCTGAGAGTTTGAGACTCTTGTCTGAGACGCATAACAAGCCAGTAAGAAAAACCTTATCACCTCCACCCCCACTCCATCTGGCTCTGAGAAACTAAGGTACTTGTCCAAGGTCTCAAAGTTAGAAAGCAGTGGAAAGAAAATCCAACCCTTGGTCTATGGTACTTTCCAGAGCCCATATTCTTTGTCCTGTTTCTTAGTAGCCTTACTGTTCCTAGTTTTTACTTAGGTTAGGAGTCAATTTTTCCTCCCTGAGCACATGATTCTCCCTTCCCCAATGTCTAATTCCTCAGTGTTACTCATTTTGTTATGAAATTTTTTAATTAAGACTATTTTTCTATCTTCTGGTATACCAGTCTGCCTAATTTTTATATCAGGCCATTTTCTCACAATCATTTTAGTCTTTCATCAGACTTGTACTCACAGAGTGAGTTTAATGTAGTTTAAGTTTAATGTACTTTTTCTTCTGGGGCATATGTGAGGAAATCCCATGTTTTTGTGGAATAGAGGCTTCCCTTCCCCACCCATTTCTGTTATCATATTTTTTACTTAGTTGGGTCTGTAGCAATATAACTCTCATATGGAACAGTGGCATTTTCATTCAAATGCAATAAGCTGTCATTGTTTTGTGGGTGGTATCACCCTGGCCACAGATATTGTGCCAGAGTACTCTCTCTGTTACAAAAATATCTCCTAGTTGTGGTGTACAAACTAACACCATACTTTAGTTTGCCAAAAACACCTACATGATATTCTGTAGTCTATATTACAATTAATATTTCAAAGTGCCTTATCATTAGTTATCTCTCCTACCTCTGTGAAATTAATCAGAAGTATCACTGTAGTTTCACAGGTGGGAAACTAAGGTATGGGGACTGTTAACGGCTTGCCCAAGGTCTCATAATGAACACACAGCATAGCTGGTATTAGAATCTGCTACTTCCGACTGCATTTCTTTGCTCAACCTGTTCAAATTCTGAATAATTTTCCAAGCTGAATATATGTTAGGAGAGGTGGTAGACATGGGAAAGGGGGAAAATACTTTTCACTTAAGTAAAGCTTCTGAAACATTTGGCAATCAAAGAATAAGGATTGTGAGGGCTGTTTTCCCTCATTTCCATTCGTAGAATGAAAGGACAGTAATCCATTGAGATTAAAATGAATAGGAATTGTAAGTGTAAAAAGGAATTCTTCAGGCCCCACCATTTTCCAGTTTCAACACAATTTTGTTCTCTATTTCAGCAGTTGGTACATTTACAGTGCTGTGTCACCATCATTATGGTGTCCGCCTTAAGCAGATAAACACAGTGGATTCTGCCACTGCTGTTTTACGACCAAGGAGGCAAGGGTGAACAGAGGTTAAGTGGCTGCCAGGAGCGCTCACCACAGCAGCCACTCAGATTAGAACCCACAGCTCCTATCAGTCACACCCTAGTGAAATTTAGAAGGTCCCAAAATATTCTTTCAGTGTGAGAGGTGGATGACAGTGCCTGAAGGCAAATTTGCTCACCATCCACAAAGGGACCAGCCTTGCTTCCATGGCCCCACCTCAATCTTCTCATTCCCAAGCCATACCATAAACTTCCTCATTCCTTTGAGGGAAAGAACATTTCTTTTGGTGAAACTAAACAAGTGATTTCCAGGTCCAGATTTCCATGTTTTTTTGTTTGTCTAATACAAATAGGACCATAATGAGTCCTTGGCCAAGTAACAGGTCTAATTTTCCCTTGTAGAATATGGGGATGGCCCAAACTCAAGAGATCATTAAGGGGGACTGGCAACAAATGGAGTAAGTCTGCGCCTGAGTGATAAGCTCCTGTCAAATACAATTACAACAGAACATGGTGCGGAAATATGAATTGTAATCTACAGTCTTCCAATGCCATCCATTCTATAAGGGAAAATGAGACCAGTTGCTTGTCCAGGAACCCATGACAGTAATGTCTGTATGAAACAAACAGAAAACCTTGGAAATTGGGACATGGAAGTCACTTGCTTAGTTGTAACTTATTTCCTGAAAAGAAATTTCCTATTTCCTTTTTTTAAAATTAATTAATTTATTTATTCTTGGCTGCGTTGGGTCTTCGTTGCTACGCATGGGCTTTCTGTAGTTGCGGCGAGTGGGGGCCACTCTTCGTTGCGGTGCGCGGGCTTCTCATTGCGGTGGCTTCTCTTGTTGCAGGGCACGGGCTCTAGGCACATGGGCTCAGTAGTTGTGGCTCGCAGGCTCTAGAGTGCAGGCTCAGTAGTTGTGGCGCACGGGCTTAGTTGCTCCGTGGCATGTGGGATCTTCCTGGACCAGGGCTTGAACCCGTGTCTCCTGCATTGGCAGGCAGATTCTTAACCACTGCGCCACCAGGGAAGTCTCCTATTTCCTTTTTTCATCATTTAACATAACTACTACATCAAGTACAGTCAACAGCCAATGTTTGGCTCCTATTACCAAGGTGATTTTTAAAACAATCATTAGCATCTGTGAAAAACCTTCACAGGGTGTTAATATGGTAAACACTGTTGGCAAACTTTTTCTCTAGTCATATCCAGGAGTGGGAAAAAAAATCCAAGGAAATACATTTTTCCTCTATCCCCCATCCCGTCTTCAGCATAGAGACTTAGTATATATTCCATTCACGTGGTCTACATCTAATTCCTTGTGGGCAAAGGCCACTCTCCCAGGCCACTCCACGGCATGCTAAGCAACTGTTGGAATTGGATGGAATGGTCTTCCTTGCCTGTACCAGTCCTTTGGTTCATTAGATGAGGAAAGGTTTAAACATTCACAATTTCTGCATCACTAATCAATCTTTCAGGGCCCAATAAGGACTGTCCAGACCCTGATTTTCTTGCCCACCTGACTGCCTGCTTTTCCCCATTGAGACAGGGAGCTGAGGTGACACAATTTGAAACTGACTCCAAGCCAGAGCTCACCTCAGAGAGGGGCCATTTCACTACTTTTCAGCCATGGGACTTTTGCCTTCCTTCTGCCAATGACCCCCATCAGAACCCGCTCATGAGAGGTGGGCTACCTATGACGCAGGTCCTTATGGGGGCCAGGCAGCCACTGAAATAACACCTGTGGAGGTCCATACTCCCTCGTATATGATAGTCTGAATAGTTACCCATACTGAGAGACTAAAACCTTTAGGACTTCTGGGATCTGAGGCAGACAATGGTCAGTGGTGTCACGGCACCAGGGAGCTTGACCCCTCACCTGCCATGCACACCTTCATTTTACTAACATGGGGTGGGTGTCTACCTGTGGCAGGTGCAGTTCTAGGCACACAGAGACCGCTCCCACGCCCAGTCTACAGTCGAGGGCTTGCTAACATTCTAGGCCTCAGTCTGGAAAGCAACAACCAGCTCCGCTTTTTGACTCTTGATACCCCCAGCTCCCTATGTATGTGTGCTGCAGCCAAGGTAAGGGCTTAAACCCCGGCTGAAGAGCTGATCCGCCAACCAAACGAGCAGCAGCGACCGAAACGGACAGGAAGGGCAGAGCCCCCAAAGCCTTCCTTCGGGGCCCCTCAGCCACGACTGACCCAGCGAGCTCAGGCTGCCCCCAGGCCCGCCACTACGGGGGTCTCTAAGCTAGGCCCAGGGGCTGCCGAAGTGGAGGGTGCGAGGGCGTGCAGAGTGCGACGGCCAGGGCTGGCTCTGCGGTGTTCCAGTCCGCGAAGACGGTCCTGGTCCGTCCGGCAGGCCCCAGGGACAGCGGCAGGGGGAGCCACCGCTGGGGATGCCATCCTGCCGGGCAGCCCGACTGTCCAGCGCCTGTGCCTCCCTTTCGCCCCCGGTCTCTGCGCAAGTGCCCGGGCGCCTTGAGTCGGGAAGGGAGCCTAGGCGTCTGGTAAGTCCCCGCTGCCGGTGGTGTGAAGGGCAGGGGTTAGGAGGGATGTGTCGCGAACCTTCCAGAGGGGGCGGGCGGAGCTGGAGTTTTGTTTCGGAGATAACCACCAGACCGCAATCAGAGCCTTTTCAGGGAGCCCGCAGCTCCCAGTTCCGTGCCCTGGCTTCCACTGGCGGCTGCGTGATCCGGCCCGGGACCCACCCTCTTTGGGTCTCAGTTTCCTCCGACTGCTGGGCCTCGTTTAGAGCCAAGTTCCGCACCGCCTGCGGGCGCCAGGGGTGGGCGGTGTCGACCAAGTCTCGGCCCGAGCAGTGCTTGGGCTTCTTGCACCACAGCGCGCCGACACGCGGCGGCTCCGGGCGGCCCCAGGCCCACAGGGGCCCTCCGGGGCCGCCACTTCCCTTCCGAGGCGTCGGGGTCCCGCCGCAGCCGCCCCCACAGCGCCAGCCCAGAACCCCGGTTCCTCACCTCAGCCAACTTCCCAGCCATGGGCGCGTCCCTCAGCCAGCCCTCGGCTGCCGGCGATTGGACGGCGGCGGCGGGGCGGAGCCGGGCGCTCGGCACCGCCCGCGGCTGCCCCAGGCCCGGGCGCCACCCTGATTGGCTGCGGGCTCCGCCAGTCACGCGTTGAAGAGCGCCCCGCCCTGGCGGGGCGGGCCCCGATCTGACCCCGCCCCTACGGCCCCCGGCCCCGCCTCCCTTCGGATCCCGGTTGCTTCAGCCCTGCTGTCCGTCTCATTCGCTGAGCAGGTCCGTGAATTGTCAGCGCGCTCCAGGCAGCTGTTGAGCCGGGGCGGCCGCCAGGTTTGTGCTCCCTCCGAGGTGCCTGCCGGAGCCAATGTGCCCCGGTGGGCTATTCAGGACCCGCAGCAGGGGCGTCGGTTTGCCATCTGGACTCGTCGACGAGGGTGAGTCGCCGCGCGCAAGGGGAGCGGCTCCTCTCGCGCTGTTCGGCAAATGGGGGACTGGACGCGTCCCGGCGCGCGTCGATCTGTCCGTCCGAGCGTGTCGGCTGTGGGGAGGTCAGGACTGAGGGGATTCATTCCTTGCCAGCAGCCCCACTCCCGAACTTCTTGTTTCAAAGCGTCCCAACTCAGCCCGGGACGCGGCTCTGCGTTCGCAAGAACTTGGCATGTTGTAATTGCCGTCATTAGGTGGGGTCCGGGGACGCGTCCCCTGGCCCTCTGCAGCGGCGACACGCGCGCTAGGGGCGGCCTTCGAGTCCAGTGGCGTGCGGACAGCAGTTCCTAGATGGTTGAAGACGGGTTCCTGAAAAATTAACACGCACCGGCGTCGGTGAGACGAGATAGTCCTGTGTGTGTCTGATGCGTAGCCCGAGCCAGTGATCATCGGGCTCCGGGTGCATCTTTAGGGGTCAGAGAACTTTAGGACCAGTCGGGTTCCGTAGCAGGGGCTTCACAGCTTTGCAATTATTGAAAGGAATTGACAGCGCGGATATTAAACTTTGTAATTACTTTTTATTAGCACTTGAATCCGCATCCCTCATGAGGTGCTCAGACCTCCACATCCACCTGCAAGGTGTGTCCAAAGGACTTCGTTAAGACCGGGGGTAACTGGTGACTGTCCCAGTGCAGGGAGGCCTCGGGGAATCCAAGAAGAGGCCGTGAAAACGACCACCAGGCTGGTCGGTTGGTGTTTGTTTGAGCACCTGTGTGTTTAAGTGATGAAGCTGTGACAGGAACTGACAGCAGAGGATACAAGGTTAAACCTGACACTTTTTGTGACTCAGTCTGGGATAAATTTTTTTTTTCTCTCTCTCATTGGTAAGGGGTAAAAGCAGCTGTTTTTTTGAGGGCAGTTACATACATGTAGTTTATATTATGTGTGGACTAAATAGAATTGAATGCAATATTTTCTTGTAATTCTTATTTGATGTGAATGAGAGCTTATTGAAAGTACTAGGTAGAGACTTGGCAACAGAATTGGGGAATATTTTGATCTTTGAGGATGTATAAAAACATTGAGATATATAGCTATGCATGCATATGTAGATGTGCCTACATATGTGTGTACTTATATGTGTGTGTATAAAATTGATAAGCGAATGAAATAGAGATATGGAGGGGGAAACAGCCTTGAACTTCCTCTGGGTAGAGAGATGGACCCTCTGATCTGTGGGGTGTATGATGAGTGTGTGTATAAGCATGTTTGGATCTTCCTAGTCTGTCTGGGTCAGTGTATGTCCATGAACTTTACGAGCATTCAGTTCAATACCACTCCAAGCAGATTCCCAGTTCCTGTTTTATAGCCCAGCAGCCGCCAGCCGGCCCATCTGTTAAAACATAACATGTACACTTCAGTGGGAGCACTAGGGTGGAACGTGGGTAGGGGGCAACCCTTAGTAGAAACAACATGCTATAAACAAAGCCTGCCTCTCAAGTCCATTTTCATTCAGAATTCAGTCTGAACGTGTGATTTTTGGTGAGGGAGAAAACGAGTGTTTGATTCTTCAGAAATGGCAAACTGTATTTTATGAAGTAATTAATAGGCATGGTTTGGGAAGGAGGAGTATATAAGGGGGAAAAAAATCCCTCTAGAAAAGAAATGTGGTGCTTGTCACATAACCATGCAACACTGGTTTACTGCTTTGCAGTAGCATGTATATCAGAAACTGTTTCCTTTCACTTCTTAAGAGAATGCATTAAAACTGAATTGTTTTGCACCAAAAAAAAAAATCTTAACAGAAGTAAATAGAGCTTTATTACAGAGGCTATTTAATCTACTAGCTCTAGACTGCCTTGGTAATTCTAATGAAATGTATTTTTAGGAATTTATAACTTGTATATAAATTCATATTCAGCCTAATCACTAGTTGCAATGGTTCACAATTTATAGTTTAAAAAATAATAAGAATAAAAGCCTTTATCACAAAACTTCTGATGACTAAAAGGGTATGGGAGGAGTATAACAGCTTATTAATTTCCTGTAGCAAACTGACTGATACTTAAAAAACTATAAATTCCTTTAACAGCATAATTACTTTTGGTGACAAAATAAAGGCAATATTTTTGAGAAGCACAGTTGATATTTTACCCAATAATTTTATGCTCATAATTATATTTTAATACTGTGTTTATTATATGTGGGTAGAAAATACTGGAATGGTTCTTAAGAACTCATCACAAGTGTTGTTTTCATTTTTATGGTACTTAAACAGTGGGGGAAAATATTCTAATCACTAATCTGTGTCTTTACATTTCTGATGGACTATGTAGACACAATAATTCTCCTGCCTTGATATGGATCACCTGAGTCAACTGCATTGCTCCTTAAAAATTCAGTTCATGGGCTGGACTCTATTCTCCAAGATTAGATTCAGAAATCTGGGGTGGAACTTAGGAATCTGCATCTTTTACATGCACCCACAAGTGATTCTGATGTCAGGGATCCTCTCAACGTATTTTCAGAAACACTGGAATGGCATTTATGATATAAAAGAACAATTACAGTCTGTGAGTTGATTCAACAAATAATTGTTCCAAAATTTCCAGGTGGCATTTACCAGCCATGTGAAATTTATAGCTAATGTTTTAACTCTCTGTCCTCAACAATGGTACCTTTTGTTCTGTGTTCAGAAGTGTTTTTGGACTCCTTAGCAATCCCCTAACCAGATTAGCCCCAATTCTAAAGAAGTCTGTCTCGGGAAGCAAGGTAGTTTGAGACCTCCCCCCAGCCTGTTCCATTCCCTACTCCAGGTCCAGTGAGTTCCTGGGGTGCTCTGGGGTAACTTTGTCAGTCCTAACTCACATTGTTGGGCATTTCTCCCTGAAAGGTAGAAGAATCCCAGTCCTTGAGAGCCACCTTTGACTCACTAATACTCTTTCGAGCTTGGGGGCTAGGACCTCAGCAGGGCTAGTACAGACTTATCTGAGGTCAAGGAGCTCCCTGGGAAGCTGCAGCTGGTCTGCCTGTTGGTCGCGAGAGTGTCTCAGGCCACCTACCCAGAGGCCCAGGGAGTCTCATTTTCAGAAAGTCATCTTAGAAGTATTTTGAGGTGTCCAATTAATCGGGTATGTAGATTTTCATAGCAACGCAGGGAGGGGGTTGAGAATTGATTGCCGCCTCTCCTTTCAAATCAGTGTGATTCTGGTGTATTAATTATTGCCAATTAGCTTTTTTATATGTAGTTTGGTACTGACCTTTGGATTCTGTTCTCCCATTTCAGACTGGCATAGTTCTCAGTGTAAAACCCCTTGATAAAGTTTAAAAAAGAAAGGATCTGTCAGAAGTTGTTGACCTTCCCTCTTTCTACCTCCAGTTACCTAAAAAACAAATAACTTCTCTGAGGTCAGAAGTGCCCAGAATATTTACTTCCCTGATGACAAAAGGACCTGTATAGGCTGGGACACTGAACTTAGATTCTTCCAGGCCACTGGATCGTTAGTGGGACTTTTATGGAGCAATTTATGTTCTGAGGAACACTTGGCAAGCATGTTTATAGCAACCTATGTTGCTTATCTTAACAATCCTTTGAGTGCAAGGATTTTTTCCCACTTTGTTACAGATGAGCAAACAGCAGCCACAAAAGGATCATAATACAGTCATACCTCAGTATTCTTGGGGGATTGGTTCCAGGACCCCCACCCCTGCAGATACTAAAATCCCGGGATACTCAAGCCCCTTATATAAAATTGCGGAGTGCAGTCGGCATTCCATATCTGCAGGTTCCTCATCTGTGGATACCGAGAGCCAACCCTATTTAGATTCCGTCTTTCACATTCAAAGATGACACCACTAACTGAGACGTTGTCCATGTGTTTTGAATTGTTTTTATTTAGCTTCGTGATGAGATGATAGACTCATGCTTAGTCATTCATATCATCTACAGGTTTTTTTTCACCTCTTAGAATTTTTTTTATATTGACTGTGACCTTGGAACAGTTTTCTTTCTAAAGCTAACCACCATATATAATAATTGGTTCAATGATCCTGACCTTAACCATCCAGGCTTGACTTGGAATGGCAAGTAATTTGCAAAAGGTCAAAGAACCCAAAGGCAGCAAAGCCTATATGTAGAATTTGGGGGACTAATATTTTAGACCTGTACTCTTTGCCTATTGAGTCATGTTATGCTGCTAATAATGTCTTTACACTGACAAAAGGAACTTGCTCATATTTTATTTGCCCAGCTTCTGCATGATTGGATGGACCTAGAAAATTTCCAAAGCCTAAGGTATAATCACAGCCCCTGATTATACAATGGTACTGATTTGTGCCCAGTTAAAAAACTACAGTAGAATGCTACTTTTCTGGAAAGTGGGCCACAGGTCATTACAAGCTTCTAAGCAACAATTCTCACTCTTTTTTTTTTTTTTCCTTTTTTTTTGGCCTTGGCATACTTTTGGCAAAATTCTTTGGCAAAAAGTATATGACAAATTCTTTTCAAGTTTTTGGCCCTTCTTTCCATACCCTTATTCCCATTGTGAAATCTACTTATAAAAAATTTACTTTTCAAATCACTCTGTCCTTTTAACAGCTCCTAATACTTAAATTTTAGCCATTTTGACTCTTTCTCCTCTATAATGCCCCCTTAAGCTTCTACATTCACTTTGGTTTTTTGGATCCAATAATACCTTCTACTCATAGAACACTCATTGAGCTATAGAAGTTCTACTCTAGCTTTAACTTTGTGGATTTAACTATAACAATATTAAGAAAAAAGAAGAAGAAGAAGGATAATATTAAAGTCACATTGTTACATGTATCTTATTAGATATTCCCAGCACAGTTTCTATGGGAAATTTAAGATCCAGATGAATGAATTGACAGATTCACTCATCTGTGTCCTTACAGACACTCTTCTGATACAAGCTGAGAAATATAACTGAAGATAGCATCCTGGGTTACAGAAGAAGGACAAATATGAAGCTCTGAGAAAAGAACCGGCAAAAAGTGAAGGGTCACGGCTGGGATGGGATGGAGAGAGTGGTGGGAAAGAAATACCTCCAGTAAAATGCCAGATAGGGTGGTAAGAAATTTATAGAGGTGCTGATGGTTTGGGGATTCTTGGAGGCATTGATTCTGTTTTATATTGTCTTCACAACCTACTAGCCCTGCTTGCATTAAATAATTTATTATAACAGCAGGCCTTCCCCTGGTTTCTTTCTTTCTTTCTTTCTTTCTTTCTTTTTTTTTAAATAACATTTTCCTTCTCATCTCTGAGTCTAATCAGAGGCATATATAATAGTGTGGCTGTTCTAGAATACTTTGGAAAATCCATGATCAATATCGCTACATTATAAACCCATGGCTGTTCTGTTGTATTTTGCAGTGTTTTCTTCCCTGCTATATTAACTCAGTATCTATGTTTTAAACAATATTCTATTAATCTTTGCACACTGAGACTTCTGGGCTTATTCTTCTTGGCTGGAACTATCTTTTGAGTAATCCATCATCAGACCACCATTGATCTAATGATGTATTTATTGCTCACTATTGCAGCACTGGCAAGAAACCCAGTATGATTCTGAAAATTTGATTAAAAAGAAATCAAGTTTTTGCCAGACGTAGCCACCCAATTATGTTAGCAGCTGCCAAGTACATTTTATGCTAAAATGTACACACACATTTCAAGTGAACAAAATGGGATCTTTTCAAAAGCTTTTAAAACTTTTTGCTATGAAGATGTCTTGTAATTAGAAAAATTACAAGTGCACTCCTCACCTCAGCCAAAGGTAGGGTATAGTATTTTTCAGATTATACCCCAGACACTAAAATGGATAGGTTTATCTTTTTGATTGACAATAATAAAAACAGTGGTGATAAGAACTATCTCCTAGTCCTTGAACAATCTTCCAGGTAATCATTACAAATCAAAATGAATGGAAATGAATTATCAAGTAGTAATTGAACACCTATCACAGGTAGCACCTCTTCTCAGCTTAGCTAACTCAAAATGCCGTTCAAGTATTGCACCTTTGGGAACATTTTCCATGCCCTTCTTTGGCCTAGTTGTATACAGCCAGCAGAGTCCTTATGTCCTGTAATCCCCCCCTCCAAACTGGGAGCCCCTTGAGGGCAGGGACCACACCTGTCATCTTGTAGCTTCTCAAGAGACGGTATTCAAGAAATAGTTGCTAGGTGCACTAGGGGCCGCAAAGAATTACAGGTGAACACCTGCAAGGCCTTAAAAGGACATGCACAGGATATTCACCAAAAGTCTGCATGGTAGTAATTACTGAATCATAGTCCCAGACTTTCTGCTTTAGCCCTAGTCTTAACACTTCATAAAACTATCATCCATGCCTGCCCCTTCCATGTTCAGAGTCTCTGCTCCATTCCTGACTTGCCTTCTTCTCTCGCCGCCTCCCTGTTGTGTCTTCAAGAATGTCTCCAGGGCTTCCCTGGTGGCGCAGTGGTTGAGAGTCCGCCTGCCGATGCAGGGGACACGGGTTCGTGCCCCGGTCCAGGAAGATCCCACATGCTGCGGAGTGGCTGGGCCCGTGAGCCATGGCTGCTGAGTCTGCGCATCCGGAGCCTGTGCTCCGCAACGGGAGAGGCCACAACAGTGAGAGGCCCGCGTACCGCAAAAAAAAAAAAAAAAAAAAGAATATCTCTAACTCCCTCCCACACCCAGTCTAGGCCATCTCCCCTGGTTCCTTTGATGTTCCCATACCTGTTGTCACATCTTGACAAAGCAGGTGATTCATGGACCCCACTTTGAGACTTGGGACGGCTTTACTCTCACATCTTTTGAAGTCTCAGATGGCTTGGTCCCTTTTGCCATCCAGTGTGGGTGGTGACCTAGCTTTGGCCATGGGAGGTTTGGGGGCCTTGGAGGAACTAGATGGTGCTGGGCCTAGAGGCTACTGAATGGCGAAACTTGGCATTTGTTTAAGTAAAGCTTTTTTGAAAAAAAAAAATTCCAGCAGATTTTTATTTCAGAGACTAACTTGTATAATATTTTTCATTGATAGACCACCTTTTGTTCAGTAAGTGTCCCTACATAGTCAGGTTTATGATGTAGTCTGAGGGCTTCGATAAGTACCAGCTCTCACCTCAGAGCTGGGTTACTGAGGTGTTGTACAGCCTACCTATCCAGGTAGAGTTTATGATCAGCTGAGTTAAGCATAACTGCCTGAGGTCAGGGCCATTAGTATAGCCCTTTTATGTTAGATCCTAACGAGCTTTAAATGACTGCAAGAGATCAAGGACCCCTATCTTCTGTCTCATCTGGGAGATTAAGCCTCACTTAACATAGGTGCTTTCTTCTCATACCTGCCAAGAAAATATCACTCGAAAATTGACTGATTACATCTAAAAGTTATTTCAATGTTCAAGGCAGCAGAGAAGATGAGCCACCCTAGATTAGGTCATAGACTCAAATACTGGTTTCCTTTGGATCTTGTAAGTCAGGAGCACATGCCCCTGCATATCCTGGGGCTCTGCTTTCCTCTAGGAGCTGGGGCCTGGGAGGACTTGAGGGAGGCTTGGGTGACAGGTGAAAGCAAACATCTGTGCAACACACAGGTCACCCTTCCCTGCAGTCAGTGGCGGTTCTCCCTGTGGTGCCTGACTGGCATTTTCTCAGATCTGCTTTTCAGCATCCCTAATAGCAAATCTTTTTCCTCTTACCCTTTGTGAACATGTTACCCAAACAGAGGTTCCCATAGTTGGAAAGTTCTCATCCTTAACCTTCTAAGTTTCCCTAATTTTAACTTCTCTCCTTCATTTAGCCCCACCCTCCAATAATGTTTTCCTTTCTTTGACATTCTCTTTCCCTTCTGTTCAGGTAAGAACTCTACGTTATAAAAGCTCTTATAATCAGTGTTACCATTAATCTTTTTCCTGCAGGAGTAACTGCATTTTTGACCATTTTCAAAAAACTTTCCTAGAGCATTACAGTGTGTCTTTCTGGAGCTAAGAAAAAGATCACAATAACGCAGCTCCTGCTCGCTGGGATATTACATGCTCTGACAGCCTTACACAGTGCAAAAGTGATTAGCCTCACAAAACCTCAGTTTTCACCAACTTTACCCATGTTTGTCAATGACCTCCCCCCACCTGCCTAATCACTCTTACCACCTCCTGCTCACTTTTATATCATTAAGAAACAATATCGGGACTTCCCTGGTGGCCCAGTGGTTAAGAATCCGCCTGCCAATGCAGGGGACACAGGTTCGAGCCCTGGTCCAGGACCCCACATGCCGTGAAGCACCTAAGCCCGTGTGCCACAACTACTGAACCTGTGCTCTAGAGCCCTCGAGCTACAACTACTGAAGCCTGTGTGCCTAGAGCCTGTGCTCTGCAACAAGAGAAGCCACCGCAATGAGAAGCCGGCGCACCTCAGTGAAGAGTAGCCCCTGCTTGCCACAACTAGAGAAAGCCCATGCACAGCAACAAAGACCCAACACAGCCAAAAATAAATTAATTAAATAAGTAAATTTAAAAAAACAAAAAAAACAAGAAACAAGATCATGCATCTCTGTTAGCAATAGACATATTCATTACAACCAAGGAGATGAAGCTTTCTACAAAAGCCAAATCAGGCATACACAGAATAGGGAAAAGAGGGGTAGGGCTACCCTGATTTCTTTTTTTTTTTTTTTTTTTTTTTTTTTTTTTTGCAGTACGCGGGCCTCTCACTGCTGTGGCCTCTCCCGTTGCGGAGCACAGGCTCCGGACGCGCAGGCTCAGCGGCCATGGCTCACGGGCCCAGCCGCTCTGCAGCATGTGGGATCCTCCCAGACCGGGGCACGAACCCGTGTCCCCTGCATCAGCAGGTGGACTCTCAACCACTGCGCCACCAGGGAAGCCCTACCCTGATTTCTTTAAAAGCAGGACACATGAATTGATGCATCTTTTGTTGATAAGTTCTTAATTTGTTGTTTTAACAAACCCTGGCCTGTTTCTCTTTTGAGGCTGGGTGACTGCCTTATAGCTAATGTCAACAGTTGTCATTTTTTTCTTTCCCTTCAGAATTATTGCCAGTGAGTTTCAGTTTCCTCTCCTTCATTTATTTAATTTTTATTTTTGGTGTTTCAGGTTGTTTTTCCTGATCTACTTAAAGTGTATTGTTTCTAACTCCTCCAGATATCTTTCTCCCACTTTCCTGCCCCTGACAGCCTCTCACAGCTAGACACCATCCTCACATTGAACGAATTTCCATTTTCGCTGCACATTAGTAGTGAAGACATTAAGTGGAATCCTGATAGTGACCCTTTCAAGAGCTAAGGCACCATTTACTATTCTGTTTTAATTATGATCTCTTAGCAAATTTTCACCAGTTATAATGTTCACCCTATTTTCTAAGTCATGTTTCTCAAATACTATACAAAATTATGAAATCTGTGTGCATTACAGTTTCTGCTCTCCATTATGGACTAAATTTATAATTCTATAATTTTCTTGTAGGAAAAATGCTTATTAGACTGGAATGGTTACTTTGGTGTCAAGCCATACTGCTTTTTTGCTTATTGTGAATCATTAGACGCTTATATAATCTTTCATTTTACTTCATTCCCATCCTCCACCAGCAGCTCCCCAAGCAATAAGCCCACTGCATCCCTTCCCTACACAGTCAGTTATAATCTATGCCTTTTTTCTTTTTCTTTTTTTTTTTTGCAGTATGCGGGCCTCTCACTGTTATGGCCTCTCCCGTTGCGGAGCACAGGCTCCGGACGCACAGGCTCAGCGGCCATGGCTCACGGGCCCAGCCGCTCTGCGGCATGTGGGATCCTCCCAGACCGGGGCATGAACCCATGTCCCCTGCATTGGCAGGCGGACTCTCAACCACTGTGCCACCAGGGAAGCCCTATGCCTTTTTTCTAAAATGGATTTTTTATTTTACTGGTTCCTAATATATTCCTAATTTTAAAATAACTCTACATAACTAAAACAAAAACAGGCAGTATCCTATTATGATCATGGTAGTTCCTCCTTCCTGAAAAGGAATACCTCCTGCCTACAAATCACAATACTGCACCTCCTCTCTGGAGTGCTTCTGCCTGTGCCTGGGATCTGTGCTAGTCCCACGTGTTCTCTGTTGATATTCTTGTAATTAGATAAGGGTTCACAATTGGCAGCCTTATGGGAAAAAAGACCAAAAAGAGCTGTGCTTTATTTGGGTCTTGGGGGGAAAACAGATGTCCTAGGCAAGTGGGAGATGAAAGTCAAAGTTTTTGAAAGATTAGGAAAGCCAGAGACAGGCCATTTGGTACCAGCTTCACATGCCAAAGTACCATCTTCCTGTTGTGATTTCTAGGGTGTTTTCCCCTTGGGCTTTTCTGGGTGACTATCCCAAATTGACCTACACGGTAAGGAAGTATATTATCTCATGAGAGAAGCAGGGCAGGCAGCAGGATTGGTTGATTCAGTGGCACAATGACAATGATACAGGTTCCTTTCATCTCTGCCACTGTTGTCCTCAGGGACCATTTCACTTAAGACTGGTTCTTCTTTTATGCAAGACGGCTGCAGTAGTGCAGACGTGTCATTGCAAGCGTGAGAATATCTACAGCACAGAAAATGGATCCCCCTTCCAGAGGTTCTCCTTTTGAAGAGTATGAAAACATTACCCAGAAGAATCTAAGAAGACCTGCCTTTTCTTCTGTTGATTAGAACAAGATCACATGCCCCATCTCTAAATCAGTCACTAGCAAGAGGATCTCCCATCATTGCCTGAGGGAGGAAAGAGAAGAATTTGAACAAAATCAGGATTCTGTTAGTAAGGAAGAAATATGTGTGTGGAAGTGAGGGGGCAATAGATGCTGTCAGGCAATTATAATTGTCTACTACACATTGTGATTTGAAAAATAGCTGTGAAATTCGCCCTATGACCGCTGTGTAGTTGGTAGGTACCACTGAACTGCTACACATTTCTGGATACAAAATGACAAGGCTAGGTTGACAAGGAGAGAAAATGCAGGCTAATTAAGGACAGAACTGAGCCAGGATCAATAATTATTCTGATTAGAACCACAATAAGCCCTAATGAATGTACTAATTTATGTCTATTTGTCCTCAATAAGAATATGATCGGGCTTCCCTGGTGGCGCAGGGGTTGAGAGTCCGCCTGCCGATGCAGGGGACATGGGTTCGTGCCCCGGTCCAGGAAGATCCCACATGCCGCAGAGCGGCTGGGCCGTGAGCCATGGCCGCTGAGCCTGCACTTCCGGAGCCTGTGCTCCGCAACGGGAGAAGCCACAACAGTGAGAGGCCCGCGTACTGCAAAAAAAAAAAAAAAAAAAAAAAAAAGAATATGATCTTTACTGAATAAAAAAGATTCATTTGCTTATTTCTCAATCATTCTATATTTCTGATATATTATTTTACAGTATAGGCCTATTTGAATGTAAAAATTTTTTATTAACTTTATTGACATATCAGAGCATTAACAATAATGATTATTACTGATGATTGCAACTGGTCCTTATTTACTTAGTGCCCTTTTATAAATCAGGAATTTAGCATCTAAGAGATGCTAGCAATTCGCTTAGGCCACGTAGTGGGCAAGCTCAGACTGAGACTCAATTTCATCTGCTCATGTGCCTTCCGCTCCTTGGCTTTCCTTTGCCTTGGAAGACAGTCTCAAGACTCTGTGGCCTGTAGGGCCTTAAGTGATCAGGCCCTGCCCATCTCTGTGACCTTGCCGCTTATCCTCTTGCCCTCATTCAGTTTTCCAAGCACACTGGCTTCCTTGCTGTTTGTCTAACAAGCCAGTCTCACTCCCACCTCTGACCCTTTGCATTTGCTGTTCCCTCTGCTTGGATCACACGTCCTCGGTTTGAACAACTACCTCTTTTCCATTCTGGGTTCCTCGTCACAGGCACCTCCCAGGACTCTTCCATCTAATCTGTTTAGGGCGCCCACCCAATTACCTGTTTCTGTCCCACTTTTGTTTCCAGTATGGTACTTGAACAATCTTATGTAATTTACTGACTTGTATACTTGTTTTTTTCTATTTCGCCCACTAGAATGTAAGTTCCATGAGGGCAGAGACCCTGGCTGTATATGTAAAATGAATGAACGATCAAATGAATAAGTTAATGGAGTTAATATTTAGAAGTATTAATCTCTAAGAATCCATTGTCAGTCTTTTATCTCCTACACTAGGAATAAGGTAGGGTAATAATTGTCAATGAGCTGAGTATGCACGCTGTAGATTTTTTTTCCTGTAAAATTTGAGAACTAAAAAAGCCTGCTTGCTTTCTTTCTCTCTTTGAGGGAAAATAAAATATAGATATCAAAGTTTTTTGGAAAACAAGATAGACTTACTACAATTATTATATAAGAATTCAAGAGCTTAATCCAAGAGGGAAATTTGAATAATACTCTTAACTCTAGTTTTTATATTGATTATAATTTTAAGGACGCCAACTCCTTTAATTTCAGGGCATAAATGCTTAAAATAATGAAGGTATTATACATATAAAGCTAAATTGTAAATTGGGAGAATAATAATTGCATGATAATTTGGAGTGGCAAATTCACTTAAAATTGTTTTCTCTTACACACAATCTTTCATTTGCACTCAGGTATCTACTAAAATGATTTATTCTTAGAACTGTGTTGTTAATTATTCTGAAGTAATTATGAAGGTGCAAATTGAAAAATAGCTTTACCTCACATATTAATTTGGACGGGATTGACAGAAATGAAACAGAGAGCCTTCTTCCGAAGTCCCTTTTCTTTGGCTTTCAGCTCAGGACCTTCTCGATTAAAGTACGTGCGTTTGTGTTTTTTCTTTCCCTGTAGTTGTGTGGGTTGCCGTGTCATTTGCTACATATGTTGTGAGCCGTTATTTTCTGAGGCTTGCAGTGTGCCTTTACCACTCAACTAAATAAATCATCATTTCAACTTTGACAAGAACTTCACATTTCCGTCCTACCTGCTCATCTTCCCCAGATCTTTCCCCAGGTGACCTCGCAAACTACAGCGTCTGTGCCCAGGATCAGTCCAAACCCACTTGATGCTGTTTTCTGTCTTCTGGTGTTCCACTGCCACACAAACCTGTTAGAGTCGCTTACTATGAAGTACACTTCTCAGCTACACTCCCCATATCAGATTTCCAAAAGCAGATCTTCCTTCATGTGTATCCTGGCAGGGACCCCTTTCTTCCTCACTTTATAACCTGGGTAGATTTGGGTGTGTGATTGGGTAAGAGGCCATCAGGATCCAGGTGACAATGAGATCAGTAATTAAAGGGCTGGGTCAGCGTATCATTACGACTAAAGTTGGACAGGTGCATGGTCTGTGTAAGCTCTTGAGAGCCTGCCTTTGATAGGGTAGTTTTCATATACAGTAGATTGGCCTTTTTATGGCTCAACAAAGCCGTCTTTCTTTCTTTCTTTCTGTCTGTCTGTCTTTCTTTCTTTCTTTTTTCTTTCTAATCTGTGTGGGTGGGAAACAGCATGAGGTTATAGAAAAAGTATAGCAAAAGCAGTAGCAATGAGAAAGAATCCATAATGGGTGCACACACATTGCTGGAATATTTCCCAAGGATTTGGGGGGTGGCAGTGAGGCTTCTTTGGCGGAGGCAAAGTAGAACATGTGCTTTTCCATGTGTGAACACTGTGCTTTGAAAGGCCCTTTATGATTCACAAAAGCAGCTGCTTTTGAGCTGGTATAGCCACAGAGTTGGAAATTCACTTAAATAGGTGTATTGCAGACTCCTGACATCTGTTTTGGAGATTTGGTTAAGTGTTGGGAATTTGCTTACTCACTAGTGACATGGAACAAGTATTCCTCATTAGAGTGTTGGATCCTTTGTTCATTTCTTTAGGGTTTGTGGGTCAAAGCTAACAAGAAAAGACTTAAAATTTTAAACAGTCATTTGCTATGTTACATACACACTTACATAAGTTTGCAATGATGGCTTTCTTCTTAATTATAAAACTATGGATGACAGTTTTACTTTGCCTAGCAAATCAACTTTCCTGAGTTACTTTCAGACATATTTTGTTGTATTATAAGGCCTTCTTGCTCAGTATTTGTAATCTTATTGTGCACTGTTTTTTGATGAGCTTTAGTTTTACCTAACAAATCCTGTGGCTCTGTCTTTTTGTACACTTCTGTTGCATTTCTGAATGCTAGTTTTTGTCTACTCTTTTATCATCATTAATAAGTTATTTTCACTTTTCCAAGAATTTCAAACCTAAATAATACCAGCAGTGTTGTTTCTTGTCAATTTCAACAAGAATCATTTGTGTCCAGTTCTTTAAACAAGATAAGTAACTAGGACGTGATTCTTTTACTTTTTGCTCATTAGTTTTCAATTTATTAGATACTGACATAGTGTGGCATTTTCACATTTTTTTTAAAAAAAGGTGAAAGCTTTGTTTTTAATGGGTTATAACTATTATTATGTTTCTAAATGACAAAGCAAAAAAAGATTACCACCAAATAAGATTAGTGTGGATATCCTGAACTAGAAATCATTTGAAATGTTTCACAGCTATACCTTGTGCTAAATATAAAAATAATTGTGTTTCCCATGTGTGAGCATTAAAAGACCCAGTTGGAAAGTCACATAGTATAGCAAGTAGGTCACTATTGATGGTAGGACATGAGACAGGAAATGTCACAGCTAAGATTAGAGGCCCAAGCAATATGTCTCGACATGCTTACTGCATTGTTCATCCTAAGAAGTGGAAGAACTCAACAGGGTATAACTAACTTTAGCCCAATTTGAAAGTATTAACAAGGATAGCCTTTTAATCTGTCATTCCCATTTGTTTCTAGATAACTCACTTTCCCAGTTGGGCAAAATAATTGAACTGCTTGGGTCTGCACATTAGCAGACCTCTGAATACCAATTAAAATGGTACCCTTCACATTCTAGAACTATAAATGGGAAGCGATAATCAGCTATATACAGTTATAGGTATAGATTTACCTGGTGGTTGAAATTCCTAACAAGGAATAAGCAGCCAGTTAAAAGTGAATTCTCTTAAAATCGCATTTATCCTAATATTTGAATGTGAAGTAGTATTATATATGGATATGGGAGAAAAGTACACTTTTAGGGAATCCAGTTGCTTTTTACTTTTATTTTTGGGGTAATATGAGGAAGATTTAATATTTGTATGTGGGAATTTTCACCACAGAAGATACCTAACTTTGCATACATTTGCATATTCTAATTTTAACAAAAGACTAGGAAAAAAAGCAGTGCTTTCCTGCATCTGCCCCATACCTTGTTTGGGGGAGCCAGACCAAGATGGAGCCTTGGATTCTGAGAGAAACCATCCCCTCACGCTAGATTAAGCAATTGAACGCCAGCACAGAGAGCCGGCGGTTATTTGGATGAGCAGATGGAGGCATGCCGAGATGACTGAATTTGAGTCCATCTTTAGAGCACCGAGGATTCATTCACTTCCAGCACAGAGTCCTTCACAGGAGTACCCTGGCTCATGGATTGCATGTACTCTGCCTAGATAGTTTCACTGCTTGAATCTCAGAGGCCTTCCTAGGCTCACCTTTTCAAAGGTCATTAATGCAGATTAAAACACTCCACTTTGAACTAGGATTATTTCATGCAGGTTATAACTTTCAAGAGGTGAGCTGAGTGGTTTGGAGGCTCAATGAAAAGAAAGTATTTTGACAGTGTTTTTTAGTTTTTATTCCTTCTCCAGCTTAAACACAGAGCCTACATTTTTATTCCTGATCCAGATATGGTATGTTCGAAAAGGGTTAGAAGCACAGCTCTCACAGACATCCCTCTGGAATGAAAATTCTGGGAGTGGTTTCCATTTGGCAGGAAGAGGTCTGTTGGCTTCTGATTGAAGCAAACACAAGTGATGTGGCAGTTGGGTCTGGCTGCACCATTGTGTGTGCCGGGTTCTTGCCCACCATGAAGTAAGCTGGTTGTGAGCTATAAAGTTAGCTCATTTTCTAGGCCTCTGTCAGTTGACAGATGTTGGTGGGAACATCCCAGAAAATATTTAGGAGTGCCTGAAATAGATTCGTGCTTTGAAAATCCCTTTCTAGTTTCAAAAATGTATGAATAACTAATAAATATTTAAATCTTTATGTGCCTTGTAGAACTCCTTACCACCCTATGAAAATGGTTATCTAATTTTAGTTACTGCTATGAGATTTCTCTTTGATGTCAACGTAAGTGACCAGAAGGCCAGGTGCCCCATTCTTCTTTGACCCTAGTCAGAACCCTGAGCCTGGGTCTGGCTCTGCCTCTAACAAGAGGTGGATATGCAGTAAGTCCCCAGGCTCCTTTCTGAGCCTGACGTCTCTCTTCTAGAAAAGGAACCAAAAAAATGGACCATTTTTATGGACTTGTGCCAGTGTTAATACTCTATGATTATATTCATCTTTCAAGACCGTTTATTTTTCCTTTCTGTAGGGAGAAAGATGTAAAATTTTCTGGTTGGCAACTTTTAATTGTAAGGGCAATGCTCACCAGTTACTGGTTGGCTGTTTGAGTTCCTATTTTGGCTGTTTCTTTTACCTGTGTTATATGGAAGAGCTCAAATACCATTTGTCTGATCACAAATTCCAAGCAAGATTAACCAGTAGGTTTCATACTTTAACGCAAGAAGGGCATAAACGGGGGGATGGGGGTGGGTATGGAGGGTCTAGGTTCATAGGAAAATAGAGGGAATCCAGTATGCAAACATGTAACAGGAACCCAGTCAAGATTTACACAGTTAATAACCTCTGTCCCTTCATATAGGAAATACAGTACCAGTGCTTATAAACCTGTGTGCAAGGAAGTAGCACAAATAAAAGCTTCATTTATAAGAGCCATCTTGTCACTTTCTAAAAAGCCTACTGAAAAGCATATTACATAATTTTAACTGAGATACATACAACCGTTTATTATCTTAGGCTTTCTGATGATAGTAGATAATGTTGGTGGAATCTCTAAAATATAGAAAACAACTTAGATAGGATTATTTTTCTTGTTGTCTTTCTTTTTGTTAACAAAACTTTCTTTCTGAAGAAAGAAAGCCTTAATGTTACCTATAGTCTCTACACTATCCTGTCCTCAAATACAGACATAGCCAATCAAGGTTAATTTCCTAAGAGTGACTATCCTTAGCTTTCGTGAAAGACTCTGGTTGTGAGAGGAAAGGAATTAGAGGCTTTGTAATCTCCTTCTTGGGAGTTCTCAAAGAACAGAAGAGAAGCTAATTTTCATGGAGGAAATTTGACTGGACAAAATTCCAAAGACTGTCTTTTGGTCCTGTCTTTCTTTCTTTTTTCTGGCCACACCACACAGCATGCGGGATCTTAGTTCCCCGACCAGATATCAAACCCGTGTTCCCTGCACTGGAAGCGTGGATTCTTAACCACTGGACCACCAGGGAAGTCCCTGTCTTTCTTTATTTTGAAACCTACCTATGTTCTTGTAAGTTAGTCCCTTAAGAGTTAAGGGTAACCAGGTCTTGCCGCTGTACAAATAATTTCTCCTAGATGTTTATGTCTGTCCTTTCAGACTCTTGAAATAGGCTTTGGTCACTGAACTGGGTTGTCTGGCCCACTGCCTGGTAGGTGACGGTTACCACTGGCCACAGAGAACACACTAGACTTCTGGAGCTCCTGCCCCTCAGCATGGCAAATGTAGAAAACCACATTCAAAGAAAATAATCCAGGTGCTAACAGATTCTAAAGTTAGAAAACTTAGCCCTTCCACATAATAGAATACAATTTGTTTCTCCTTCCCACACAAAATGGAGCTGTCCAGAACAACCATGAGAACACCTGACCCCATCACATACTTCCCACTTGCAGCTGTCAAGGCCTCCAAGTGAAATTTGTGTGTGCTGAATAATTTTGCCTGGAGACACATCACAATCACATGTTTTAATGTTTGTGGAGGCTAAAAACTGCCAGTCCATTTGAGGAGTATGTGAATGTAGGCTAATAGGGAGACAGACACTGGCCGACCTTACCTGGTTCTTCTGGATGAATTCAGCCAGGCTCTCTTCTAGGTGACAGCAGGAGAAGACTCACCCAGGTAACCTGCCTTCATTCCTCACTCAGTAGACTTGTAGATGGAGGGTTTTTCCAGAGCTACCAGGAAACATAAGTTTGGGGATTATCTAAGAGTTGTTTGAGCAGTCAATGAGAGTACCTTTCTAGCAGGATGTCCATTAATTTTTAATTTTTGAGTTGGAAATGGCACTGGAGATTATCTAGATCAGGGTTTAGAAAGTGAAATTTCCAAGATAAACCAATGGGGCATGGGTAAAAAGTACTAGAATGTCTGTTCATTTTTTATACTCCAAAAATAAGAAAAATTAAATTTTACTACTATATATGAATTTGTATTTGTACCCTCCCCTGTTCTTCAAGTCAGGAGGCGCTATATTCTGAGGGAGGAGTAAGTTTCCCTCAACATGCAAGGGTTGACAATGATCCCCTCACTTGTGTACAGCATGTTGCACTGTATTCGTATGTGTCCAATTAAGTTAATCTGCAGAATATTATTAGTTTCAATTAAACTAGCTTTCAACAATAACAATAACCACCCCCCCATAAAAAAAACAGGGCAAGTAGCTTAAAAAGATTCTGGTGAAAACAAAATATGGATTAAAGATATCACTAATTGTGAAAGCAATCACAAGGGAGCAATATGAGGATGGAAGAGCTGACACTTCATTCTAGGACAGGCTCTTTGTTAGCTGCGTTGTGAGTTAAAAACAACGGTACAATCAGTTCTGATCAGAAATCAGCCCTCAGATCTCAAAATTATCAAGACAAATAACTGAAATACAGACTTACATCTACTATCATTAAGAATGAATACTGGGCTTCCCTGGTGGCGCAGTGGTTGAGAGTCCGCCTGCCGATGCAGGGGACACGGGTTCGTGCCCCTATCCCGGAAGATCCCACATGCCGCGCAGCGGCTGGGCCCGCGAGCCATGGCCGCGGAGCCTGTGTGTCCGGAGCCTGTGCTCCGCAACGGGAGAGGCCACAGCAGTGAGAGGCCCGCGTACAGCAAAAAAAAAAAAAAAAAAAAAAAAAAAAAAAAAAAAAGAATGAATACTTTAGAAGGAGGTGTATACTTTGCCTTGAGAAATTTCAAAATGCTGCTGAAAGTATTATTGAAGATATTGCTGAAATCTTGAAGAAGCAAATATCGTATTAGAACAAGTTATGGGGAGCAAAAGACTTGTTCTACATTGGTAAGATGTTAGATCTAACCTACTGTATTTGTTCATTTCTCTTTTACCAATGAAATATACTAAGTGCTTCTTTTTGGTGAGCCACCACTAGATGAGATTTATTTATAATCTTAATGAAAATGTTTTATGAAAAAACCTAAGTAGCGTTTCCTCTTAAACAGCAGCTGTTCCTTAGAGAAGGATTGTAGGGTAAGGTTACAAGAGAGAAATTCATTCACTGTATCATTCATAAGCAAGCTAGTGCAGCCAAGTTGTTGAAGCCATAGGAACACAAAATTCTGCAGGATGCTACTTTGTAGTTAATTTTATAAAAACAAACCTTTAATACACCATATAGCAGAAGCCATACGATATTTTGTATAAGGTTAAGAAGGGACCGTGAAACCTCACAGAGGTTTGCTGGTTATCTTGTTGAAAAACACTTGAGATGTCAAACCTACCAATAAGTTATATTCATTTTTCTTTGTATGAAAAGGAAATGGTTTCATATTTTGTTGACCACTTCTCTGATAATAAGCAACTTCAGTAGTATGCTACTTAGAGGTCATTTTTTTAAAAAAGCATAATTAGGGCTTACCTGGTGGCACAGTGGTTAAGAATCCGCCTGCCAATGCAGGGGACACGGGTTCGATCCCTGGTCTGGGAAGATCCCACATGCTGCGGAACAACTAAGCCCGTGCGCCACAACTACCGAAGCTCACGCGCCTACAGCCCGTGCTCCACAACAAGAGAAGCCACCGCAATGAGAAGCCGGTGCACCGCAACAAAGAGTAGCCCCCGCGCATCACAACTAGAGAAAGCCCGTGCGCAGCAATGAAGACCCAACACAGCCATAAATAAATAAATAAATTTTAAAAAAATAAAAATTAAAAAATTAAAAACATAATTAATTTGTCCTCTCAAAATAAAGGTATCATTTTAAGACTAAGTAAGAAAATAACTGAATTTTAAAGAAACTCTTATTATAGAGAGAATATTGTAAAAACAGAGTTTGGAAATGTTTATGTTGTATGTGATTTTATTGCTTAAAATTATGACAGCCATTAAAACCCACCTATGTAAAATAAATTGAACTTAAAACTAGACCTTCAAATTAACACATCACAAATAATTAAATCTAGATTTTCAACATGAAGTATGTTCAGTCACATTACTCTCGATAAAATCACGATTGTTCAGTAAGATGAAAAGGGTTTTTTACTCTTAGATGTAGTTAAAGAAAATAAATATTTAAAGTATTGCTTATTTCATATTTACCTTGTACATTTGTCATTTTGATGTTTGTTTTATAATGGACCTAATATAGTACATGGGTACATATCTAGTACATGAGCATGGTGTGCACGTTCAAAAGCTTTTTAGTGTTGGAATTCATGATTCAATAATTTTGGAAACTACTGCTCTAGGCTAAGGATTTTTAAACTTTTGGGGGCAGAGAACAGTCACAGAGTCTTTGAAACAATAAAAGATACATACCCTCTTCTCAGAAAAATGATACACATACTCTGCCAAATAAAATTTTGCCCAGAATTTCAGGGCAATCACATGCTCACTGATGGTTACTGTCATAGACTCCATTCAACCCCCTGGATAAGGACATGAATGACCTAAGGAGTTATGCGACTTACCCATGGTCACACAGTGACATAATCTGACCTTTCAATCAAGACTTCCTGAGCTTATGTCATTCTAGGCTTTGGTCTGGTTGCTGAGGATGCAAACATGAGGATGGAACTCTAGTTGGGCTCCCAAGGAATTCACAAGTTCACTGGTGACTCCAATATGCAACAAATAATCCAAATACAATTTATGTCTAGGAGAAACTTGTTTGGCATTAAAGGATGTGTGAGGGCATTATGCTGAACTCCATAGGAAACGCAGAGACGGGCAAGACAACCCTTGCGGAGAATCAAGTCCCAATTACTTGCTCCAGCTTCCAGTCCTTTTTCTAATGCACATTTTATACTGCTGAACCCAGTGATGCTCCTCATTGGGGTTTTGCAGCTTCGTGCTCTCAATGATGATGTACAAGTAGAGAGGTGAGGCAGCGGGTCACACGCCTTCCTATTTCTAAGCAACCGAAAGCTCTCTTTTTGGGTTTATGTGCACTAGGATGCACTTCTTTGCCTGTGCAATGGAGAAATGAACTCTTAGCTAAATTGGCAAATGGAAGAAAACAGGGCAGTCAGACGGGCGCGGAGACGCTTCTGGAAGTAGCATCGCGATGGCTGCGCAAGGAGAGCCCCAAGTGCAGTTCAAGCTCGTATTGGTTGGTGACGGCGGTACTGGGAAAACTACATTTGTGAAACGCCATCTGACTGGTGAATTTGAGAAGAAGTATGTAGCCACCTTGGGCGTTGAGGTCCATCCCCTTGTGTTCCATACCAACAGAGGACCCATTAAGTTCAACGTATGGGATACAGCTGGCCAGGAGAAATTTGGTGGACTGAGAGATGGCTATTACATCCAAGCTCAGTGTGCCATCATAATGTTTGATGTAACATCGAGGGTTACTTACAAGAACGTGCCTAACTGGCATAGAGACCTGGTACGAGTGTGTGAGAACATCCCCATCGTGTTGTGTGGCAACAAAGTGGATATTAAGGACAGAAAGGTTAAGGCAAAGTCGATTGTCTTCCACCGAAAGAAGAATCTTCAGTACTATGACATCTCCGCCAAAAGTAACTACAACTTTGAAAAGCCCTTCCTCTGGCTTGCTAGAAAACTGATCGGAGACCCTAACTTGGAGTTTGTCGCCATGCCTGCTCTCGCCCCGCCAGAGGTGGTCATGGACCCAGCGTTGGCAGCGCAGTACGAGCACGATCTAGAGGTTGCTCAGACAACTGCCCTCCCGGATGAAGATGATGACCTGTGAGAAAAGTGAAGCTGGAGCCCAGCGTCAGAAGTCTAGTTTTATAGGCAACTGTCCTGTGATGTCAGTGGTGCAGCGTGTTTGCCACTTTATTATATAGCTAAGCAGAACATGTGCTTAATCTTTGGGATGCTGAAGCAGATGAATGGGCTTTGGAGTGAATGTGGCAGTTAAAAAAAACAAAAAAAACACGAAACCTTCATTTTTTGGACCCGCATATTTAGGTGTTTTGGAACACAGTTGTTTCCTCGTTGAGTTTCAAATGTGAGACTGCTACAGTCACCTTACAGCATTCAGTGGTGGAATCTTGTTTGTTACTGTCGTCCCCATTCCTTTCCGTTTAGAATCACAATAAAGTTGTATTTCAAATATCTAAGCAAATGAACTCATCCCTCGTTTAAATGAGCATTTTAAAACCACTAACAGGGAAAATTGTGCCATGTTAGTATCTGAATTGCCTTTGCTATTACTACTTAATTTGAAGTCTGTTAGGTTAAATTCTTCTGATTTCCTGTACATGTGAATCATTTCACACAAATGAAATGACAGGTCAACAGTAGTGTATTCGGTAAGTCGTTAAGAGGTGTAAATACTGTCAATGCAGTTAGGCTAAAATAATACCTACCCCACCTGCCTTTTGGCCTAGGTAGTGTCACACCTAGGGAAGAGCTTGTTGGAGATTTGTGTGACCTGTCAGAATAAAAGTGGTACCTGTTTTAGACGTTTCAAATAGAGATCTTAAGAATTGTAGTTGCTTTTATGGCAAAAAGTAACCATGTTCTAATGTAGAGCTTCTCAAAGTCTGACGAAACCGTACAGATGGTTGCGGGAACTTGAGGGACGTCTCATCTGTTAAAAGTGAATATAAATTGTGCGTTTACTTGCCTTTTGTTTCAGCGTTAACATGTTTAACGTAAAGTTGGTATTCTAGGAAGATGTTCCACGTTTACCTGCTGTTGTCAAGTACTCCCAAGCTTTAAAGATGTCAAAGATTAAGGATTTCATTGGATACATCACAGCTTTGATGGTTTTTCTCCCCACAAAGAATTTTTGTGGGCGGTGCAAGGACACAGTAGGATGCTGCAACAAAAAAGTAGGGCTTACATTGGCTTCTCAGTGAAGTGAAACAAGACTGCCAAAGTCTCAGTAGGTTAACCACTTAATGTTCGTATGGTTTCCACATGTAAACGTGAATTGAGTCCGTCTTGCCTGAGTTTGATCCCATCGACACCATACTGTAGCAATTAGAAGTCAAAATAAGAGCTGTTTTGCTCATGCAAGTACTACTGTACTATAGTGCAGTTTACCAAAGTTCTTTAGGTGTCCAGTTATCCTTAAATGATTACTTTCCTACCTAAAAAGGTAGGGAAGGATCACGTCAATATGTGGAGAACTGAAATATAAAGGGTAAAATTGGATGCGTTTTAATTTGTTAAAATATTGAATAAATATTAATAGATTCACTTACAGATTTGAATTGCTGTATATGCTATGCTATATTCAGAACCAGATTTTAACAGATGTGAAGTTTCTTCCCATGATCAGGATGAGACCTTTAATTCAGATAACTTACATGAAGGATATGTGTGTGTAACCTTATGTAGAATGACAAATACGCTGAATCTTAAATGTAACAGTTAAATCTTGCAAGCTACTTGGAGGTGGGAGAGGATTTACGTCACTCGTCGGAAGAAAAAAATTGCCAAATACATTGCTTCTACTTTGCCTGGAAAAAAAAAAAAAAAAAAAAAAAAAAAAAAAAAAAAAAAAGAAAACAGGGAGTAATAAAGGAAGTATGGAAATTTATAAGCTTCATGATCTCCTTCCCCAAAGGCCTGAATCTATGTGATAAGATAGTAGAACAAATTCCTGCTGAGTCTGAATTTATTCCTATAAAAAAGGGAATGATTGGAATAAAGTAGGTGTAATTTTTTTTCTGCCTGGGTCATTAGTTAGTACTATTCTTGAAGGTGATATATAGAGTTTTTCCTACAAACATTGTGCTCTGTGTAGGGACTAAAAATAAACAGAGCTGCACAGGGAAGTAGGCAAGCATTATTGATCGCTGTCAGGCCAATTCCACTTTCATGTTTGCAAAAGGCACATCCCAGTGTTGCAAACCTATTTATAGGGGGCAGTTCGTTCATTGCTGTATATGGATGATAGAAACAAGGTGAATTGTCAGCTAAATTTTGGTTTACATTGGGAAATTGAACTAGAAGGGATCTCCTTTGGAATTAGTGAAGAGGGATCATCCCCTGTGTTCCTGTGGAACAAAGGAAAGAACCGTGGAGTCCAGTGTCTGGAGCTCCCAACCTAAGTGGGGCCTCCAGTTGGAGTTCGCCCCCTGGCTGCACCCAGCCTCCCTCAGCCGCATCCCCCACCTCCCCATCCTGGGAGCAGGGGCTAAAAGCAAAGGGGGTGCCTCCTCCCAGACCCCTCCTGCCCTTCAGTCCTTCTAGCGAGTTCTATTCTCCACTGGTATTGACCATGCTTGTGTGCACATGTGTACGCACGTGTGTTTGTGTGCACTCATGCATACCTGTGTATGAATGGAATGTTTTGTGGGATCCTCTTTTGACATTTGGTTCGCCATTCATTTTTGGTAAATTTTTGTAAATTTTTTTCTCTCCACTCATTTCCTACCAGAGTTTATTTACTCCTCTAATACCCCCAAACCCTTATTTTTCCAGTTTCCTTCCACCCCACTCACCAAGCTTCAACCCTTGGGCTTCTTTTTTTCTTTTTTTTTACAACTGTCAGTTCAATTCAACAAGCATTGAGTGAGTGCTGGGCATCTTTGAGGCTTGAGGCTAAAGAGACAACCAAGACAGAATCTTCATCCTCAAGCTGCTCAGTCCAGTAGGACATGTGGTCTATGCTCTGCCCTCTTCCCTCTGCTCTAGTTATTGATCGCACCCTCCAGGCAGAGTTTCCTGCCAGCATACTCCACTGTAGTAAGAGCAAAGCACTGGTTCAGTAAAAATGAATTCCGTCTTAAACCCCCAGTAACCTCTGATTTGTGAAAAGAACTGGGCTTGTAGCAAGGGGCTCAACTGCCTCAAAATGTGATATAAGAAGGGGTTGGATTCTGTGTGTTAGAAATGCCTAAGGGATGCTAATGAGCCTGACCACCTTCTAAACCTCTGCAGTGATGTTGTTTCACCTGAGGGCAAGGCTGTCCAGGCTCTGGGAAATGGCCTGGTGATAGTTTTCACTCTGATATGGTGGTCTTAGTGCTAATGCAACACTGGACTGCTAAAATAACTAACCATTTTAAAATCAGTACCAAAAACAGACAAGCAAACCAAGCCTGACTAAGCATGGTAACAGTTTACTCCAGTTGGAGGCTGGTAAAATTGCTTTCCATCATCTCTGTGTCCACCTCTTCCCTTTAGATCTTTTATAAGATCCTCTGCCCATCCAAATACAACATCAGTTTATTTTCCATGAAAGAGACACCAAGAATAGTGACAGGCAGTACATCTTTCACAGTCACAAAACTATGCCAGTTGTGTATAGGCCAGACTTCAAACAAACGGTAGGGAAGGAACTTGAAAACTAATAACCATTTTAAATATAACCCTCGTCTCTATTCCTCAGTCTTCTGATAATCACCAGACAAATGCTATCAGGGCTCAGATAATGTGAGCTCTTTACCCTTCAAGGCCTTACTGTGTGGCTGGAATTCTTAACTGGTTTCATCACTCATGACAGGGTTAACATCTTTCTGGTGGCTGGGTATTGTTCCCAGCTTCATTCTTGAAATCCTTTTGCGCCCTGTCACCCTTCACTAAATGTACTCAACTCTTCCTTGGTCTACCTCTGTTTCTCATTCCATACCCTCTGGAATATGTCACTATGTGTAGTGTCCATTCTGTACTGTCTCTGAGTGGCATGCATCCGCATGATTACAGCTGTCTTCCTGGAACCTTATATACAGTAATTCATTCTTGCCTTTTTCAAAGAGAGTGATGCTTTGAGGTCACTGGCACTGCCAAATCCAAATTATTCCTCATCCTCCTGCATGTTAGATCACTGCCCAGCATTCCAGAGGAATAAAAGTTGCTGGGACCAAATTCACCACCATTTCCTTGCATGTTATGGGCACCCTGATCACTGGCTGTTGCGTGGCAAATAGACTGTGCATGGACAAAAGGGGAAGCAAGGCAACCAATTAGGAGATTACCGTAGTAATTCAGATGGCTTGAGTAAGGTGACAGCATTGAGGCTGGAGAGAAGTGTATAATTTCAAGGTGACAGAACACACAGGACTTGAAAATGAATTGAATATGTGGGATGAAGAATGGAGTGGAAGCATGACGCCTCCTAAGTTTTGGGGAGAAGGAAGTTAATGAGGGAGGTGTGCTAAGGGGGGTGGGAATAGAGATAGCCCGAAGTTGGTTAAATGATGTTAAGGATCTCTTTCAATTCACTAGTGAGAATTTGACCTAAGATCATTAATATTGAAATATATGTACTAGCCTCTTGGAATCTATAAAGTTTAGAATGACTCTAAGGCATTGTTATTATTTTGCTTTTGTTCCATAAGATGGCTTCCATGGAGTGGGCTGATTTCTACACAGTGTGGGGCATTAGGAATGGGTAAGTTCTTTGAGGGTGAGAGCAGTGCCTTATTTGTCATACCTTCTGCACTAACAGTCTTACAATCATATGTTTTTGGTATGTCTGCTGAAACAAATAAATTAGATTGCATATTTGATTTATAGAGAACTTCACTATCTGGAAACAAATAGCATGCCTTAAAAATACATCTCTTTGAGGGGGAGTGCTGCCCCCCGAAGCAGCCAGGTGCCAGAGGACCAGGGGCTGAATCAGCTGGGAGGCATTACTGCAAGGGGACTGGCTAGGCAGAAGCTGTACTGGGGTAAATTTATGCCTGGGCATAGAATAGTGAGGGTCAAATCTGCAAGTCAGTGACAGAGTAACCTTCAAGAACAAGGATTAAAGTTTGGAGCTGGGAGGCCCAGGATGTAGGTCAAGTCATCCAGGACTTTGCCCTGTAAATAGCCTCCCTGTCCCCAGGGTGCAGGTAGTCCAAGAGGTTGTTCTGGGCTGGCTGGTTCTAATGGGCTCACTGAAAGCTGGTCTGGGCATAACTGCCATTAAAATGGGCATTGTACCGCGGAGCGGCTAGGCCCATGAGCCATGGCCGCTGAGCCTGTGCGTCCAGAGCCTGTGCTCCACAACGGGAGAGGCCACAACAGTGAGAGGCCCGCGTACCACAAAAAAAAAAAAAAAAAAAAAAAAAAAAAATTGGGCATTGTATAAGGAAAAAAATTCTGCCATCTGGAAAAAGGAAGAAAATGGACCCATTTTCTGCATCATCTACATTAGATAAAAACGTCATATCCCCATTGGCAATATTTTATGTGTTTGCCCCGACTGAGGCTTATAGCCCACAGACGTGCCAGTATTATAGGATCAATATAAAAATTCCTGTTGTTTTGCTGACGTAGGTATTCACTGAGGGATTATTTGGGAAACAGACCTGAAAAGCAATTATGTGGCAAGTTCAATATGCTAGTTCTCCTTGAGAGGGGTTGCTGAGAAAGAACCTTCTGGGAGCCTCTCTGGTTTCGTGGCATGTATGATTCCTCCTGATGTCTTGTGGCATGTGGTACTATTTCTCCCAGTTCTTAGTTGTTGTTGTTTTTTTACTTCAGTCCATCACTTTGAGGCATCTTTAGGTAACATCCACAAATATTTTGGAGCTTGTTCTTTTAACCACAAATCTTTATAGCTTTTCAATTTGTTTTTTGTTTGTTTTTTAATTTTTATTGGAGTATAGTTGATTTACAATGTTGTGTTAGTTTCAGATGTACAGCAAAGTGAATCAGTTATACATATATTCACTCTTTTTAAAGATTCTTTTCTCATATAGGCCATTACAGAGTATTGAATAGAGTTCCCTGTGATATAGCTTTTCACTTTGTTTGGCATCTGGGGATTGGCACGGAGGGAGTGGTGCAGGGGAATATATGAGACTTTGTTTAAAAAAATGGCTACTCTCAGGTTGATAGCCAGGGAAATATCTGTTTGTTGTCCTCCTGGCATAGAGTTTGAAGCATTCATGAGGTTCCCTTCTCTCCACCCTGTTCTTGACCTTCCCCCACCTCATCTTCCCACCTGTTCTCCCCACTGTGAGAAAGTATATTTGTGGCCATCTCCACCTGATGGCTTTCGTGTGTGTGGCCTCGGCCGTGGAATGCTGAATGTTTGCACTGAGCTCGCAGAGAGCCAAGTCGAGAAAGAAGCATGTTGGTGTGAGGCCAAGTGCTCTTCTAGTGTGGCTGCTCCAGTTTCATCCCTGACCCAAGCTGGAGTACATTCTCCAAGTCGAGGAAGGCCAAAGAGCGGCTTGAAAAGGGAGCAGGAATTTTGTACTTTATTTTTAGCTACAAGAGCAGAATTCTGCTCCACCGTAAGTCAGCATTTTTTGCTTTATGATCCACTGCTGGACTAGACTGATTCCTGGTTACCAGGCTCACTGGCTGCCACATGGGCCACTTGGAAGCTGCTGCTTTTGCACTTCCACGCTCCCTCCTTCCCCTGCACATGACATTTTCTAACTTCTTTTGGGACCTACACAAAATAAAAGAAAATAGCCCACCAAGACCCAAGATTTCCCATGTTGTGAGATATATTATTTCCTGCCATTCAAGAGATTGTTTTATAATGCCAGCCAGGAGAGTTTTTAGGAATAGGCTAATATTATTTTGTTTTTTCTCTTAATCTTTCCTCATTTCTTCTTAGATTGCCAAGAGCCTCCAATGGGTTTCTGTAATAAAAGTGCTTCAGTATTTTCTTTCTAGTGATAAACAATCAGCCGATTATTTATTATGGTCATTTTCTAAGGTAACTGGCAGTGTTTCTTTGCTATATTGATACCATAGCACAAATGGTGAATTCCCTGACAATAGTAGCAGTTAAGCCTGGGTCGGTCAGATGTACTAAATGAACCCAGAGAATTATTGCTCATCTCACATAATTTCTCCAGAGAGGGAGAGGGAGGAAGTCTGAAAAAATGATAATCTTACCAAAAAATAAGGTATCCAGTCATCTTGGCTAAACTGGCATTTAGAAGAATAAACTGAATAGGTTATTCTACTGTTTCCATTAGAAAGAGAATCTGAATCCACAGGAAAGACTGACCTGAGTCCCCTGGCCCTTCCACTTTGGGGTACCAGTGATGGTGAGAAATCGTAAGACTGTTGATCAGGGCAGAGATCTTCCTCTTCCTACTCTGTCCCCACACTGGCAAAAAGAGGACAGTGTTTCTGGAGAAACTTCTTGGGATAGAGCACTAAGCAAATACATTGATAAAGAACAATCCTTTAAAGGGGAGGTTGGCTAGTCAAATATTATTCATATATGTGGCAAAGCTTTTTTACCTCTGACAAAGAAAAGGAGATGAGAATTTGTTTTAAAGTGCCTGTGTACATGCTGAAGCATGCATGTGTGTTGGGGGGTGGGCGGTGGGAGGGAATTCCTTGGTAGTGTTGTCTCCTTACTAAGTCTAGTTCATGGGACTTGGTCCAAGTAGCTTCAGTCTATAAAGTCTTTGATGGAAAGGTACTGCCATTGCGATTGAGAGGGGTTGGGATTTTCAGATCTTAGAATTCTTTCTTGCTTCCAGCGCGGATCAGATCCAAAACAGAAATAAGAAGGGCAAATGCCTGTATGTCAAGTGAAGGGCTCACCATATTGTTTCCTTGTTTTCTCATTGCTGCCCTTTCCTTGCTTCTTCTGCTTCACCAATCCAAACCCTAATCCGTGCCTCCACCAGGAAGTCTTTTCTGCCTGGCTTTCCCACACATTCACATCATGTCTGTTGTGTTTCTCTGTCTTAACTTGATGCTGCACTCTGCTGTTGGCTGCTCAAGGATTGAGACAATGACATATCCAGTAACCACTTTTAAACCATTTAATAGTTATTGAAATGAACCTCTAGTCTCTGTATTGGCCCTCTAACAACAGTAGCCAGTGGTCTTCATATTAAATTGCAAGTCAGCCCAGGAACTATTGTAAGTATTGTTTAATACTTTATGTGATCATGATTATCATCATCTGCACAAGTAGTTAAAAATAAACTCAGTTATGAAGGGTATAAATTGAAAAGTAAATTTTTCTCTTTCTCCTACCCTCACTTTTCACTCTCCAGATGTAACCAACGTGGACAATTTTTATGTATCCTCCTAGAAGTTTGTGTGCGTATGCAAATATAAAAGGGAGTCCATTATACATACTCCTCTATACCCTGATTTTTAAATAACATGAGTAATTTATCCTAGAGATCTTCCCATCTCTTCACACTATTTTTTTTCTTACTGACTATAATATCCCATTATGTAAATAATCAATTATCGATTCAAGCAGTTCCCTGTTTTTTTTTTAAGTTTACTTAATTGTGAAGGGCCTGAGTATTTTTTTAAATTTATTTATTTTATTTATTTTATTTTTGGCTGTGTTGGGTCTTCATTGCTGCACTCAGGCTTCCTCTAGTTGCAGCAAGCAGGGGCTACTCTTCGTTGCGGTGCGTGGGCTTCTCATCGCGGTGGCTTCTCTTGTTGCAGAGCACAGGCTCTAGGCATGCGTGCTTCAGTAGTTGTGGCACGCGGGCTCAGTAGTTGTGGCACATGGGCTTAGTTGCTTGTGGGATCTTCACGGACCAGGGCTCGAACCCATGTCCCCTACATTGGCAGGTGGATTCTTAACCACTGTGCCACCAGGGAACTCCTAAGCAGTTCCCTGTTGATGAACATTGAGATGATTTTCATTTTCTTATTAGTAATGACAATTCCACAATGAAGTTTCTCCTGCATTCATTATTAGTGTTTTTTGCTAACACCACTCCCCAGGGAGATTAAAGATCCTGGATCCATACCCCACTGGAGAGGAGCAAGTGCTCCACCCCATCTTAAAGCCTGCCACCAGTGTGCCCTCTTCTCCCTTTCCTATTCATTTTATTTTTATTTTTCTCTCGCCTCTTCATAACTTGGCACTCGGCCACAAGCAATCCACTTAAACGAGGGTCCCCGCTGAAATAAATGCCGTTTGAACAAGGACGGTAACTTAAGTACATGAAGCTGTAGTGTGTGAGAGAATAGGGTACTTTGGGGTTCACGGAGAAATGGAGAGCCCCAAGGCCTTGAGACATGGAAATTCCAAAAGAATTTTAAATAGTCATGGTTTTCAGGCTCCAGGATGCCAGCTGATGATAACCGGCTTAAACAAACGTGCACTCACAAGACCCTTTATGCAAAGTAGTTCCTCATCCTGGACTGCCTGCAGTCCCAATCTTCTTCATCTTTCAAGGGCCCAGCTTAAACTCCACCTTCCCAGATTGTTTCCCCACCCCCTTGCTGCTTTAGCACTATATTTCAGCCTCTGCTTATAACACATCACACTCTGCCTTCCATGGGAGGTTTTGAAGAGCTGATGTAGGCCGCCCAAAAGCCTGCATCTTTGAATTTCTCATTCTGTCTGCCTTTAGCATTTATTTCCATATAGCAGATTTCTAATAAATGTTTTTACTGGGAGAAGGATAGAGAGGAAATAAAGCCTAGTTTCAAATCATAGCCATTCAAAATGGAGACAGTATATTACGGTCATGGCATCCAGAAGAAAATTAAACAAAATCCTTTGAATGTCAAGGACATAAATATTTTTGGGCCGAAAACAATTCTGTACAAGTAATCTATAAGAATATCACTGAATTAGGGAAGTCTCTTTTCTCTGTGTTATGTCTGGTCAGAATAATAAAGATTAATTTGTTTTATCATCGAAAACACAAACACAGGGAAGGCTTGAATTCTCAGTCTGAAATAACTTCTTGATTCCAATGATTGTCAAAGCAGTGACATCCAGGCAGTGAGAACTCTAGGCAAAGCAAGGTAGGAACATATGCAGCACCCTGTAAAATCAACAGCACCTTCATGTCAAAATGTCAGAAGCTCTCTCATGAAGTACAGGCTTGAAAACATCCTCCTAAATGAGTAACCCCAGACGCAGTGGCATGCTGGCACGCAGCTTTATTGATTTACATATTAGTGCTTTATTTAAACTATGTGTCCAAGAGTGACTGAGTGCCTGGCTTCTGAGCATCACCAGATCCAGCATGGGAGAAGGCCTCGAGATCTAAATGTAGGCGGGAAGTTAATCAGCTGTTTTGAAGGCTGCCTTTCTTAATCACTGAGCATTTTCTGCTGAGATTTTGTATTCAAGTTGGGTTTATTGAGGTATAATTTACATACAGTAAAATTCACTTTTTTTTAGTGTACAGAACTATGCATTTTTAACAAATACGTACAGTCGTGTAACTACTACCATAATCAAGATATGGAACAGAGCCATCACCCCCCAAAATTCTCTCATGCCTTTTTTTTTTGGTGAGTACTTTTGGTAGTTGAGAGTTTATTTCTCATGCCCTTTTATAGTCAACTCTCCCTTTCACTCCCAGCCCCTGGCCACTACTGACCTGTTTTCTGACTCTATAGTTTGGCCTTTTCCAGGATGTTACATACTTGGAATCAGATGGTATGTAGCCTTTTGAGTCTGGTTTCTTTCATGCAGCATAATATATTTGAGATCCGTCCATGTCGTTGTGTGGATCAGCAGTTAGTTCCTTTCTGTCCCTGAGTAGTATTCTATTGTATGGATATACTACAGGTTATCTCTTCACCAGTTGAGGGACGTTTGAGTTGTCTCCAGATTTGAGTCATTATGAATAAAGTCACTATAAACATTCACATATCATTTTTTTATGTGAACATATTTTCATTTCTCCTATGTAAATATTAATACCTAGGTGTGGGATTGCTGGGTTGAATGACAGGTGTGTGTTTAATTCTTATAAGAAACTGCCGAATCATTTTCCAAAGTGGCTGTTCTATTGTGCATTCCTATACTACTCACTAAGAAAGTTCTATAATTAAGGTTACATCTATACCATCTTAGGTCACTTCAGTAGGATTATATATTTCAGGTGCACTGAAAGTCGCTTAAAGGTGTCCACGAAGTTGTTCTGCTTCAGCTGTGGGTGAGTCGAGAGGAAGGAAGAGAAGTGGAAGAGGGATTTAGACCATATCTCAGTGGGTTAAGCTTTTTATTTATACAGAGAACTTTTTTTTCTTCTGCCTGAAAATGATTAAAGTGAGTGTTTGGCTGCTTGGCAAGACACTGACCTGATATTCAGGGGAGATTAGAGCAGCTTTGCAGATAAGCTCAGAAAATCTGATGGGCCACTAAGTCATTTCCCAGGCCTTTTGGGCAGTCACCAGTGTCGTGGTGTGATGATATCTGATAACATCGAATACTGGGAACCTGAAGATGGCACATCTTTTAAGGGTGATTTTCCAAGTTTTATTCAAATTATCAATTGCCTAATAACTGATTTAGCACCTCACCTAAACGCTTTCAGATTCTGACCACTGGAGATACTTTGCTCATAAGGCTTCTTATCATCTAGATTTCATATGGTTGGTATAAGGGGATTATGGATTTGGCCTCTACCACTGGCCTTGGAACCTCAGCCCGAATTCAGGAGAGCTGTATCTGTGTGCTATCTGGCTCTTGCTGCCATCAGCACTACTGGACTCAACAGGAAGGTGAGTTCAAAGGCTGTTTCGGTTGGAGGCCTCATCCTCCTACAGCCTGTTGTGGGTCATGATGGTTTGCTTTAGAATCAGCTGGGCATCAAAAACGGGAAGGAAAAAAAATGAGTGACTTGTGGACATCTGATGCCTTTTTGTAACCTTTAAAGTTCTGTAGTAATCATATCAAGCACCCTGACCTGGAAATCCAACCAGTAACCTCCAGGAACCAGTTACTTGCAGCATTTAAGTAGGAATTAACGGAATGATCCCAACTAAGGAAAACTTTCAGCCAAGGGCACTAGACTCAGTGGGGTTTTTGTACAGCTTCTACTTGAATACAACAGAAACGAGATGGAAAAGCAAATGGAAAATGATGATTTTCTGTCTGATTCTGCTTCAGGGGACTGTCCATTCAATGCTTGCCCGTCAGCCTCAAAGCTACCAGCTCCCCTTCCTTCCCTGAGCTCACACGCTCGGAGGTGCTGTGGAAGGTTCTGCAGCATCAGTTGGTAGGTCTTGTGTTTGGGGCTGATGTGACATTCTCCTTAGCAATGCCAGTTTGGACAGAATATTAAGGACCAGTAAATATGATACCTGTGGTATCGAGAGGAAGCAGCTTGTTTTGTTTCCAGCTACAGATTTGACTGCCGGTGAACTTTTCGGAGCTGAGCTATCAGAATTCGAGAGCAGAAGAGAAGCTGGGGCAGTGTGGGGAGGCAATCACAGGTTTTGATTGTGCCACATACCCTGGGGCACCCAGCAGTTTTGTGACTGTTCACTCGGCATTAACTAAACCCACGGGGTGGCTTTCCCTTTTATTGTCCAGGAAATTGTTTCCCCAGAGCCGCCCGCATTTGCAGCCCCAGTGAATTGCCCAACTTTGTATATTGCACGTGGCCTGAAGAAGACCCAGTTGGCAGGCCCTGCACAGCAATTCCGAAAGGCAGTGAAGTCAATGAAAACATCTTTGGGGACCTTTGCTTGCTAGGCATGTGGCGAGTTCACAAAACTAGACATTTTATCAGGCCAATGAATACATTTGCCAAGGAAAAGAATATAGTGCTAATGGATGTAGAGAGAAAAAACTCAGAGAAGAAGCCTGATGCTGCTAAATTTCATTCTTAATAAGGCATGTTGGCATCATTGCAGAAGACACTGAGGATGAGAGCATAACATCATAGGAAGCTGTTCATAATTATCATTGATGTGCTTTAAGTGTTATAATTAATATATTCATACTGGTGCTGTCAGTAAAACATTTCTCTCCTCTATGTGTATTACAATTTGTGGTTTGCTAGGTCACAGTAGAACTGAATAATCCACAAATCTCATTCCTCAGCCAAGAGATGGTGTCAGTGGACCAGCTTATGAAGCATTTGGTCCATTTTTACACTTAGATCTATGGTGGACTAGCACTCATACACTGACAAAATCCATGGCGTCCAGGGGAGAAGGAGGGCTACTAAAGTGTTTTTTAAAAACTTCCTTTGCTTTCTGACAAAGAGGACAGTTCAGAAATTTCCTAATTGTCCTGCTGTTTGAGCCTCTAAGTCTGCATTTGAAATTGTTTCCCTTTGGTCCTATTATTATAGGCTTTTTTCTTCTGCAGTGAAATGTGTTAGTGATGTCAGTGAGTGTCACCTACATAAAAAAACAGCTCATTCAAGTCTGAAAGAAACTTCTTTTTCTCCTTTTAAGTTTTTATCAAAATGATACATGTATAAGTTAAAAAATAGAATAGCACAGAAATGCTTGTATTGAAGAGCCATGTCCCTCCCCAAGCCCCAACACAGAGAAGGGGCTAGGTTTTAGTTAGGAGTTTGGGGGTGGTGCTCCAAATGCCTGAGGGGAGGGCTTTTCTTTAGAGTGTTGGCACACACTCTATCCCTCCTACATCTTTCCAGACATTTTTTTAAGGCTCTATTTTGAACTAATTTTAGACTTAGAGAAAAGTTACAAAAATAATACAGAGTTTCTGTATATTCCTCACTCAGCTTCCCCTAATGCTAATAACTTACATATAGTACAATTTCCAGGCAGTCCTAAAATTTCTTTAGAGATAAAAGAGTCCTCTAATAGTTTGCCCACAGGTCAATTTTGGGTTTCTACCACAGTGCATGGAACTAAGGCTGGGGATGGGGAGAAGAGTGAGGGGTGCCTGCAGGCCCCCTGTACATCAGGTAGACTTAAATGAACCTCTCTGCTTTTCAACCCCCTTCAAAATCCCAGTCTCTGTTGCAGTTGCCCAGTGAGCCTGGGGTTTTACTGGTACATTGCCAGGCAGCTCACTCCCACCCTCCCACTTAACCAAAGTTTTCTCCTACATGTTCTAGGCTCTTACATTCTCACTCCATATGAGTCAGGGTTCTCCAGAGAAAAAGAACCAGGTGGATATAGATATTCATAGACAGAGAGATAGAGATAGAGGTTCATTTATGTTAGGGAATTGATACATGACTGTAGGGACTGGGAAGTCTAAAATCCATAGGTCAGGCAAACAGGCTAGAAATTCAGATGAGCTAATATTGCGGTCTTGAGTCCCAAATCCGTAGGGCTGGCCAGCAGCCTGGAAACTTGGGCAGGATTTCTATGTTACAGTGTTGATGCAGAGTTCCTTCTTCTCTGGGAAACCTCAGTTTTTGCTCTTAAAGCCTTCAACTCATTGGCCAGACCCTCTCTCCCACAGTCCACGCATTACAGAGGGTGATCTCCTTTACAGAAATTCACATGTTCATAAACATTAATCACATCTACAAAATACCTTCACAGCAACATCTAGACTAGTTTTTTCCCCAAACCACTGGGCGCCACAGCCTACCCAAGTTGACACATAAAATTAACCGTCATCTGCCCTGTTCTCTTTGCCATCCTTTCCTTGACCTCCAGAAATCTGTTGAAATCCTTCTCCTTTCCCTTATATTCTTTTCCCGGTTGCTCCACTGTTATGTCCCTCTTCCCCCTTTTAGTATCATTTTATTGGTGTCCAGGGAGACAAATGCTTGTATTTATTCCACCACCTTCTTTCTACTAATAGAAACCCAAGTTGCCTTGTCAAAGAGACCCTAACTGCTCACGGAAGTGCCTGTCCTATACATTGCCATGTCGGCAGAGATCAGCAGTCCTTTTGAGATTTAAAAAAAAAAAAAAGAAGAAGGCATCACATGATTCAGCTCAAATTTATTTGCTTTACATATTACTCCTGATGGATTTACTAATGTTGGTTCTTAGGCATCTATCGCATTGTACTTATTTAGAATTTTTCAAGTATTCATTTTATTTAATCTGACCCACCTCTTCTAAGAGAACCCCTCGCATCCTGTGCTTCTTCTGACTGGCCACCAGTGAAGGGTCTGGGAGGCGGAGGGGGCACAGTTGGAAAGGAAGCTGAGGGAACTGGCTCCCCGGCCACAGGAGCCTCAGCGGACGGATCCCAACATCATAAGTCACTTGGCAGCGAGGGAGGATTTGGGGCCCCGAGTAAACTGCCCTTCCAGTCCAAAGTTAGCTCCCCACGAGGTCTGCATTCTGAGCCTGCTGCGACTTCCCATAGCCCTTGCCAACATCCAGATGAGAGAATTCAAGCCCTGCCATATTCAGATCCCTGCCCTCAGTCAGAGTTCTGAGCTGTCCCATGGCTGCTTATGATACTCGATCCCGAGCCGAGGAAGTGACCAGCCTGTGGCCTCACAGACTCACAGGAAAGCCTGGTCACGGGCAGAGGGCTAGTTCCTGTCGTCAGACAGCAATGGAGGTGCCACGGCCCTGCCAGGTCGCTTGCCCGCCCCTTCCCTCCCACCCCGAGGCCAGCTTTTCAAAAGGGATCGTCTGTCCCTCCTTCGCTAAAAAAAAATAAGCAGCTCTCCTGGGAAGCCAGAGGCACCTGCCCTTTGGGGCGTGTGGGAGCGGCGGGGCAGTCCATGTGCCATCCAGCTCTGCGGTTCCGCCCGCGCTGTTTCTGAAGCCAGTGCTCCGCCTGCAGGAACGAGAGATTGAAGGCATGCACAGCTGACCCCGCAAGAAGGCTTTGCAAGGCTAAGACTTGTTAGTGAGACCTGGCGAAGTATTTTATTTTATTTTTATTTATTTGTTTATTTATTTATTTATTTATTTACAGTTTAAGGTTTTATATAGCAGTAGTATTTAACTGGCAGAGAATACTGAATATTTAAAGATGTAGCCTAATAGAAACATTGTTTAACATGTAAACTAAGGCGCTAAGTTCACATTTACAAAGTTATACAATTTAGTAACTCTTGAAATAAAATTTTTACAACCTTTTTTTTTCTATTGGAAAAATTTGTTTAGTTAGATGTGTGTCACCCCATTGTCTGACTTCCAGAAGGAATGAAGATACGTCCACTTGTAAAACTTATCTATAAAAATTCCTCTTTTGGTGGATTGGGGCTGAACTCTTAGATCTTTACTCCTATTCTCTTTAAATGCTGCCAAAGATCAGTACTCTCCATTCAGGAACTTGCTGTTTAGCTTATCTGTAGTTTCCTGAAGACTGGAAGTGATGCAGACTGCTATTTAAAAATATATTTTTCTAAGTATGAAGAAGTTTAAGATGCTCTATTGGTCCTATATATATATATATATATATATATATATATATATTTTTTTTTTTTTTTTTTTTTTTTTTTTTTTTTTTGCAGTACGCAGGCCTCTCACTGCTGTGGCCTCTCCCGTCGCAGAGCACAGGCTCCGGGCACGCAGGCTCAGCGGCCATGGCTCACGGGCCCAGCCTCTCCACAGCATGTGGGATCTTCCTGGACCAGGGCACGAACCCGTGTCCCCTGTATCGGCAGGCAGACTCTCAATCACTGTGCCACCAGGGAAGCCCTAATTTTTACTTTAATGTGTTAATTATCTTCGAGCGCGTGAAGTATTTTAGAGCCCATCGCTACCCTGTATCTCAGTTTAATCCATACGAAGAGCCTGCGGGAGGGGAGAAAAATGACGTGTTTAGTTGGCTGTGGAATAGGGTGTCAAGAACAACCTGAGCCATGTGTGTACAGCGCAAGTTTCCTCCCATCACAGAGCACAGTGAGTTCTCCTGACTTACAACCCAGTGTCCCTTCACACACCACCCTGTGGGCATGACCACTCCTCCCTGCACCGTCAGACACTAAACGGGCACAACATGCTGGGACTCAGCTCTGCACCTGTGTCAGGATTAGCTTAAGGGCCACGGTACCCTCAGCCAGCTGTCATTTTGCCTGTCAACAAAGGAGTCACCCTGATGTGGGTCTTTGTAGGAGACAAACAATGGTTCTTGGTTGGCATGGAGCCATATTAACAGGGTGAAAAGGACAATTCAGAACCAAGGCATATAACCCTACTCCACCCCCCGACTTTCTGAGCACCTTCTATGCGCCAGGCACTCTACTTTGTACTTCATCTGATTTCATTCATACTCAGAACAGTTCCATGGAGAAGGTGTATTTAGCCCATGTTACAGGTGACAAAATCGAGCGTAGAGATTAACATGCCCCAGGTATCACAGTTAACCTTTGGTAGACCAAGGTCGTAACCCAGGTCTTCTGACCCGAGAGCCCTTGCTTGTCCTAACACCATGCTACTGTGACAGTCTGTAAGATCCCAGAACTGCACATGAGAGTCATCTGGAGACTTTGAAAATACGTAAGTCAGAACCTCTTCAGGTGGGGCCCAGGCTGCCTAGGGAAGAGCTGCCAAGCACCCGGCTTCCTCTTCTGCACTGAGAGGACAGCCTGCCTCACCGTCGCCCCAGGCCCGCCATAGGTCCGAGTAAAACCACCAGCTCCCCTGCTCTTCCTTCCCCGTCTCTTCCCTCAAGACAAAGCCTTCAGGCCATGGTTTAAAAAGTCCACAAACAATAAATGCTGGAAAGGGTGTGGAGGAAAGGGAAGCTCCCCCTATACTGTTGGTGGGAATGTAAATTGGTGTAGCCGCTATGGAGAACAGTATGGAAGTTCCTCAAAAAACTAAAAACAGAGTTACGGGCTTCCCTGGTGGCGCAGTGGTTGAGAGTCCGCCTGCCGATGCAGGGGACACGGGTTCGTGCCCCGGTCCGGGAAGATCCCACATGCCGCGGAGCAGCTGGGCCCGTGAGCCATGGCTGCTGGGCCTGCGCATCCGGAGCCTGTGCTCCGCAATGGAAGAGGCCACAACAGTGAGAGGCCCGCGTACCGCAAAAAAAAAACAGAGTTACTATATGATCCAGCAATCCCACTCCTGGGCATATACCCAGACAAAACAATAATTCAAAAAGATACATGCACCCCTATGTTCACAGCAGCACTATTCACAATAGCCAAGACATGGAAACCCCTAAATGTCCATCGACAGATGGATGGATAAAGAAGATGTTGTACAGATATACAATGGAATATTACTCAGCCATAAAATAGAATGAAATAATGCCATTTGCAGCAACATGGATGCAACTAGAGATTATCATACTAAGTGAAGTAAGTCAGAAAGAGAACGACAAATATCACATGATATCACTTATATATGAAATATAAACTGTGGCACAAATGAACTTATCTGCAAAACAGGAACAGACTCACAGACACAGAGAACTGACTTGTGGTTGCCAAGGCGGGGGGGAAGGAATGGATTGGGGGTTTGGGATTAGCAGATGCAAACTATTATATTGGAATGGATAAACAACAAGGTCCTACGATATAGCACAGGGATCTATATTCAATATCCTGTGATAAACCATAATGGAAAAGAATATGAAAAAGAATGTGTATATGTACATATAATTGAATCACTTTGCTGTACACCAGAAGCTAACACAACATTGTAAATCAACTATACTTCAATTAAATTAAGAAAGAAAGAAAGAAAGAAGAAAGGAAGGAAGGAAGGAAGCCATTCATTGCAGTTCATTCAGCCTAGGGATCAGCCATGGTACAGGAAAGACTGGAGCAGGTGACTGCAGGCAGAGAGCCGAGCAGGGAGACTGTGACAGAGGTTGGGCCAGTGAGGGTCACTGAGGGCTCAGAGGCAGGCAGGCAGGAGAAGCTGTGGAGGTAGAAAGGGGAGAACCGGCGTCTAGCACAGGGATGGATGCGTTAGATTTGAATGAGGGAAAAATGACTAGGTTTTCAAGTTAGTGTGGCAGAAGGTTTTTCATTAACAAAGATAAGTAAATGCAGAGGAATATTATGTTTGGAGAGGGAAAATGCTGAGGTCGTGTTGTACACACTGAGTGAGGTGTTAGAAGAACTGGACCAGGAGATGGCTACTGGCAAGTGAACATTTGTGATGAGAGACCACAGGACTTCTCGACTTCCTAAATGAATTGAGATGTGAGGTGAAGTCTCTGAAAAAGGTGAGAAAGTTAACAGCAGAACAGTGCCACCGAGGTGCTTTTGGAGCATTCAGACAATACTCTTGTGTGTGTGTATGACATGTGTATAGATCTCTTGAAAACATTATGCCAAGTGGAAAAAAAAAAGACACACAGGTCACATATTGTATGATACAATTTATATAAAATGTTCACAATAGGCAGATCCATAGAGACAGAAAGTAGGTTAGTGGTTTTCAGGGCTGGGGGCAGAGATGAGTAGAGACTGACTGCTGATGGGTGTGGAATTTCTTTTGGGGGTGATAAAAATGCTCTAAAATTGATTATGGTGATGGTTGCACTACTCTATGAATATACTAAAACCCACTTTAAATTGGTAAATTGTACAGCATGTGAATTATATATCAATAAAAATATAAGGGTATAGGGCTTCCCTGGTGGCGCAGTGGTTAAGAGTCCGCCTGCCGATGCAGGGGACACGGGTTCGTGCCCCGGTCCGGGAAGATCCCACATGCCGCGGAGCGGCTGGGCCCGTGAGCCATGGCCACTGAGCCTGCGCGTCCAGAGCCTGTGCTCCGCAACGGGAGAGGCCACAACAGTGAGAGGCCCGCGTACCGCAAAAAAAAAAAAAAAAAAAAAAAAAAAAAAAAATATATATATATATATATATATATATATATATATATATATATATAAGGGTATATACATGTATCCTGTTCAGATTGTCATTATTTACTTGACTGAAAACAAAACCCAAACAAAAAACTAATTCCAAATTGTATCCAACCTTTAACTCAAGTACATATGGACACCTTGATTCCTTATGCAGAGAAAATTCACATCTTTATTTACCTCCCCTTCATATGTTACCTTAACTGTCAGCACAAGAAGCAAACACCTGTGAATGAGGAGATGGGAAAGCAATTTAAGTAATAATTAGATTCTTTGTTTAAAGAACCACAGATGTTTGCAGGAGAGAAGAGCCCATGATCCTTTGCTGCTTTGTTTGTTCCCTGGGAGAACCATTCTTACTTGGCCTCTATTTAACATATATGTTCTTACATATTTAGGAGTTGAAAAAGTGGGGTAGAAAAGGAAAGATTGAACAGATTCTTTCTTTGAGATTTGCACTAAAATATGAATTTGATCTTGGTCGACAATTTTTTTTTTTTTCAGTACGCGGGCCTCTCACCGCTGTGGCCTCTCGCGCTGTGGAGCACAGGCTCTGGACGCGCAGGCTCAGCGGCCATGGCTCACGGGCCCAGCCGCTCCGCGGCACGTGGGATCCTCCCGGACCGGGGCACGAACCCGTGTCCCCTGCATCGGCAGGTGGACTCTCAACCACTGTGCCACCAGGGAAGCCCAAGTCCACAATTTTTAAACCTGAAAAGTGCAGATGTTTAGACAGTGGTACCAGGTTTCATGATCATTTGTTTGTCCTTATGGAAAAATATGGGTATGGAAAAATCTGAGTTAACCTGAAACTTAGGCTCAATTTTTCAAGTTGACTTAAAGGGAAAGGAAAGTGTTAACAAAAGTGGAAAGTACTCTTTGGAAACAGCCTTGGATATTTCACAAAAAACCTTGGGAATACTCCAGTATAGGGATTCTAAATACCATAGTAGTCAAGTCATGTGTTCTCCTTGTAAAATTAAAACGAGCATGCCTGGCAGCCTGTGAAGAACTAAGCTTCACTCCAAACATAATATTTGATACTGTCCACACTTCAGTACTCTGTTACTGTTGGCTCAGGTATCTGATGTGATATTTTCTTTTGTTGCTATTCAAAGAAGAAAGGTTGGAAAATTCTCAATTTGCTGGTGTGATGAGAGGGAAGTTCTGTGTGTGCATAAACAGAGATCTCACTCCAAACTAAACACGTATACAACACCTTCAGTTTGAAGAGAACACTGTGTTCAGTATTACCAAAGCCTTGAAAAATACATTAGTATTCTGCTTCCATTTCACTAATGTATTTAAAAAGAAGAAGGCTGGAGGAAATTTTCTCCACATACAATTCTTAGATCTGGAGCGGGAACTAATGCTTAAAGGTCTCAAAAATCTCATCTTCTCCATTATGCTTTTGCATGGCTTCTTCCATCAAACCCTAGAGGCTATTACTGTCCAGAAGGCAGGGTGAGGGCCCCAGGTGCTCAAGTGCTGGAGTAATTGATCCCCGAATGGATCCAGATTTATTTGGCGTTGTGTACAGCCTTGTTTGACAGAGGACAAGGTGAAGTAGGGGCCCCCTGTTAGGAGAAGGTCCATTCTTCTGAGAAGCTGGTCTTCCTCAGTGGACACCAACTAGCCAGAGAAGTCTTGGGAAGAGTCATTTGTTCACTGCTGGAGGCTGATTTGTTGCCCCGCAGAAGCACACGCAATGCAAGAAGACATGCGGCGGGTTGTGGATTTTTCTGCCGATTCAGCAGAGTGCTGCATGCTAACAAGCAGCTTGACGAGTGCTCAAGTCATGTGGCAGTCCACACTGGGACAAGGCTTTGCAGCAGCGAGCTTGACTGGTAGCTTGAGGGAGGAAGCCACATACAACTTGATGTTCCATTTGGGGCCATGGATGGCTTCTTTCAAATCCACAGATAGTCTAAAATTTTTAGCCTCTTTTTTAACCACTTCCCTTACAAACCTTTCAGTAAAGTATCTAGGAAGCAGCAAAACTGAAAATATTCCTTTCACCTCCCCTCCATACACTTAATCTGCCTGACTGGACCAGAACATGATTCCGGATGTTCCCCAAACGAAAACGGAGTTTGCATACTGGTGGCTCACAGGCCCACCCAGTCATAGATGATGTGTTTTATTTTGGCCTATACTCTATTTTTTAAAAATGTTTGAATGAGTTGTCAACATCTAAAACTCAGGAAATTCCACATTAAATCTACTTTTCTGATTTCTCTTAAAATTCGGAAGATCTGAACATCCTGGGCCCACATTCTCAAGTGACAGTGATGTGGTGAGTCCAAGGGGCAGCTGTGCCCTTCACACTGGATGTGGCTGCCTGCTGGGCTGCCCCAGTTCTCACCCAGCCCACTTGAATCACTTCCATTCCCTACTAGTCCCTGTAGCCATTTGGGTTTGGAAACCCCAACAAGAGAAGGAGCCCAGAAGAGTAAAGATTTTTTGACAAAGTCCCTGCCAGTATGAAATTTGATCTACTGATGAACAAAGCGATCATACACATGCCAGAGTCCTGTATTCAGAGACAGGTGAAATGAGTTCAATTTAGTATACAAGAGTCCACATTCATATCTAATAAGGAATAAAGACTATTTCGAACAAAGTTAGAGATGTATAAGGAAATGCCTACTACATGGAAGACAGGTAACCTGAGTTTTTGACTCAACTCCCCTCACCCCATGCTGATTAGAGGTCAGCTGCCTTACCTTTCATGACGGAAGCTTTCGTAACTGCCACCTTTATTCTCATTCAACATTCATTCAACATTTATCAAGTGCACTTGATATTGAGGGTTGAGTCTTGCAAACATGGATCAGCACGTAGGACTTCATTTTCCTCATCTATAAAATAAGGAACATAATATTAAACACCTCAGTGTTTGGCATACTCTGTATACTCAGTCACTGTGAGCTTTTTTTTTTTTTTATTAAGTACCAACTGAATGCCAAGCTTTGTGTTAGGCCTTGGAAATATGAGCAACTGAATGCCAAGCTTTGTGTTAGGCCTTGGAAATAAGAGATTTTTTTTAGAAGAGTTCCATATCAGGCTTCTAAATCAGAAGCCCTTGACATTTAGGGGATCAGCCCATGGATATTTGAATCAGAGTATGACCCCTTCCCTGGAAAGTTGTCCACACACAAGAGTTTGCATGACATTCCAGGGGTTTGGGAGCCCCTGAAGCCCATCCACAGGGCCTGCTTCATCTCTAGAACCTTCTCACTGGGTTGGTCACACAGGATGTGGAAGCAGTGGTTCCAGGAGAGGTGATTCTGGAAGAGACAGAGCTGCACATGAACAACAGTCAGACAGGGCTGTTGTGTGTGAGGCCAAGGGGCTGAGGTGCACAGAGGTGAAGTGGGCAGTGAAGGGAATTGTTAATGAAGATATCACTCTTTTTTTATTTTCAGATGAAGAAGATATTTCTATAAAAGCTAACGTAGTCAGAGCTAGCATTTTGTGCATCTGTAATGTAAATAATTGTGGCTATTCTGACATAAGTTAAGTTCTGAAATCATCTTCTCACCTGTGATCCTTTCACAGTTTTTTTCTGAATTGCTATATGTCATCCTGGGTATGAAAACTAATCTCAGTATTTATTAAGTCAGACCACCACTTTTGCAGAAGGCTGGTTTGACTTATTGCACTTTCCCCCTTTTTTCAAGTCTCCTCTTAGTCATCAACCTGCCCTTCCCAATATGCACAGAACTGATTGCACATGGGATCTGGTTATCTGTTGATGACCCAGATGGTCACTCTCTGCCATCTCTGCCCTTGACCCTCTCTGACCTTTAGGTTGGATGCAACCCTTTATCACATTCCCTCCAAAGCAAATCCAACTACAAACGTATTGGGAAACAGGTAGATTTTACTGAAGGTTTGGCAGGCAGAGTGAAAAGGAAATTTATAGCATTTCACACCAAAACTCCCAAAAGAAAACCCTCAGCTGCCAAAGCTTGTCTCTTTCAAAGGCCAGCCCCCTCCCTCGTCTCTCCTCTTTACCCTCCCCTCTCCTTACTCTATAGCGTGTGCTAATTCAGAGAATGTAGCTCCCTGAGCTTCTGCAAATGTTACTTCCTCATTCCTGTTATTTAATACTGCCTTGAATATGAGAAAGCCTCTGTGCGGAGTATGACGGTTTTGTTTATACCAGGCAATCAGCAACAAGCCCCCCTTAGTGTTCATGCTGTTTGTGGTGGGGTTGGGAGAAAGTTTAAATTAACAAATATAGCCTCCTCTTCCCCGTCACCACAAGCTTTTCTCTTTTTCACTTAATACATTAAAGGCATCCTTGGTGTTAAACATGTAAACCCATGTCTCACTTTTGAACAGCTGCACAGTGTGCCATCATATACGTGTAGCATGATGTATTCAGCCATTCCTGAACATTTACTTTATTTCCTTTTTTTTCTATTACAAACAATGCTACAGTCAGACAAATATTGCGCACTTGTGTATGCCTGTAGGATAAACTTCTGGATTAGGTATTTCTATTTCATGAATATGTACGTTAAAACATTTAGTAGTTATGGCTGTCCAGAAAGTTATCTTCCAGCCAACTGTGTAAAAGAGACTATTTCAGGTTGCCATAAAATTACCTCATTTTGTATGTTTATTTATACATGTCCCACCTTGATCCAGGAAGGGTTTAAGGTGGTTAGCAGGGGAATATAAATGAGAGGTGGATGGGAGGGAACATGAAAAACAAAGATAAAGACATAAAATGGACTGGTGAGTAAGGTTATGATACAAATTCATTCAACTTCATCGTATGCCCCAGGCAACCCTCAGGTTTGGCACTAAGCTTTCCAGCAGCCAATGTAAAGAGGGGACACTGATCAATTACAGACTCCACACCTGAAAGCAAAGCCATGGCTTGGCAGCTTCTTAGAAAGAACATTGTACTGTAAGACAGTGGCCTTAGCAGTGTGACCTCATGTGAACCCTACAGCACCCCTGTATCTGCCCATTTTTCTCAGACCCAAAACGTGTTGCCCAAGAACAGAGCCCTATCTTGAGGTGCCCGTGTACTGATGATGTTGGGTGGGGAGCAGCCTGGCCGAGACTGATAAACCAAGCCCCTGCCTCTGAACGTGGCCAGATAGCAAGGCATTCAGAGCAGGCATCATCTCTCTAACACGCAGACCTTCCTTTCTCCTAAAAGCTTCTGGGAGTTGCCTTGGAGGATGAGACCAGAAGCAAATTTGGGTCAGTCAGTATGTGTAAGGCAAGTCAGGAGAACACTCCTGAGAGGACACCCCAGGCAGGACGCATGGGCTGCCTGCTGGGTGAGCGGGAGGAGTGCCGGATGGCTGTGCTCTCCATGCTGCCCGGGGCTAGGGGCAACGGTCCCTGGAGCCAAAGAGGAGCCAGGGGCCACCTGTGCAAATGGTACGTGCGGAAGAGTGGGCTTCTGAAGGGGCCTGGGGAAATTCAGCTCCAGAGCTCAGACCTTGGATAGTGGAGATGGGAGGGAGCCGAGTGAGCTCAGCTGGGTGGGGAGACTGCGCTAATCAGCCCCCTAGGTGTGCCACTGGTGGAGAGCTGATGGAGGATGGGAGGAGGCCTGGGCAGAGAGAGAAAGAAGATAAGCGTCACAGAAATCATCAAGGGCCTGAGTGCCCCTGCAGAGGGTCACACAGCTCTGCAAGGAAGCTCCGACCCAAAGCAGAGGGAGAGAAACTAGATACCAAGCAGCAGCCTTGCTAAGAGAGAGCTGGATTTGGACCTGGATTTGAAAGCAGGGCAAACTAGCAAGAAAGGAGAGAGACTCCAAGGGTCAGGACTGACGAAACAGAAAACAAAACTGATTGAGTCACATAAGATTTTGTCCCCAAACCCCAGTGAGCTGTGGATAATTTTACCCTCAAGGTACCCTGCACTGTAGTGTGGCCACCCAGCCATGTCCTGTAGAGGACATGTCAGGAATGCATCACGAGCAGGAAAAAAGAATTAAAAACATGTGGTTCAGCCCCAAGAATGTAGAAAGGGAAATATCTTCTTTTGTCATTCCCTGGGTGACAAAGTAGAAAAAAGGAGGAGAAAGTTATCCAAGGAGAAAAAAAACAGTGAGAACCTGACTGAAGGAGCTTTTTTTGAGTGTTACTCTGGGGAGTCACAAAAGAGAGATAGGGATGTAAGAACAGCAGGCACCTCCAAAGGGACCAAAAGAAACCAAAAGAGGTACTGGGACAGGCCTGTTGGGGATATGACATGGTACGGGGAGAAAAGGAGGTACATTTTCCTGTTAGAGGAGATCAATCTATTCGAGGGGCTTTAAATTTCCCTGATGCCTTTCAGGTGCATACACGCGAAAATTTGTGTTTCAAATCATCCTGAGTTTTAGCCAGTAGAGTTGTTCTGGGTTTTAGCTTCACCCACACAGACTCTGATCCACTATTTAAAAACCTACAGACCTTGGGGACTTCCCTGGCGGTCCAGTGGTTAAGACTTTGCCTTCCAGAGCAGGGTGTGTGGGTTCAACCCCTGGTCAGGGAGCTAAGATCCCATATGCCTCGTGGCCAAAAAGCAAAACATAAAACAGAAACAATATTGTATCAAATTCGATAAAGACTTTAAAAATGGTCCAAATCAAAAAAAAAATCTTAAAAAAAATTAAAAAATAAAAACCTACCTCCCTTCACATCAGTTTGCTAACAGACTGCTTTTGCTATACCTGGGAGAAAGGCTTCCTCATTCCCATGTTCTGCATCCCTCTAGGCTGCTGATAAAGAGCTTCCTAGGATGTCTGGCTTACTGTATTGACAGAATGTGATTGATGAGGAAACATGACCCCAGCTTAGGTTCTGGTATAATTCTGGTATAAGTTTACCCAAATATTATGCAAGTGAAAATATAATTTGAACTTACACATGGGAAAACAAGAAAATGCAATAATAAAGTTTTAGTGTTAGAATACCATATTCTATTTTAAAATAGATTTAAGGATATGATAGCCAGGTGACTTCAACTGTCACGGGAAACTTAAATAGCTTTTCATTAAGACTTTTAAGTCATAGATAAAAATTAATTTGTTGGAATAAAGTAATACTCAGAACATGACTGAATATGTAAAAACTTAATAGAGTGCAGCTTACAAAAAGATACCCATTTTCTGAATGTCTAAATAGACAGTTTCCATAAATTTAATGTGTCGATCTGAAATCTTGGTCAGGACTCCCTGAAATCCATTTTAAAATGAGTTCATCATATGAACACTGCTAGAAAGGTGCCACCTCTGATCCTTGTAATGCTTTTGATTTGAAAACCCCTAATTAAGGATCTTAATCATTTCCTTGGTAACAGAAAGTTTTGAACAAAATACAAGAACTAGAGTATTATAAAAAGGTTACTTATTTTTCCCTCCACCTCTGATTATCCGGAGAATAACAATGCCCAAATACGGAGGAAAGCAGCTCCTCTTTTGGTCAAAAGAACACAATTCAGAAGTAGAACATATTGGACTTCCCTGGTGGTGCAGTGGTTAAGAATCCACCTGCCAATGCAGGGGACACGGGTTTGAGCCCTGGTCCGGGAAGATCCCACATGCTGCAGAGCAACTAAGCCCCGTGCACCACAACTACTGAGCATGCGCTCTAGAGCCCGCGCTCTAGAGCCCGCGTGCCACAATTACTGAGCCTGCATGCCACAATTACTGAGCCTGCATGCCACAACTACTGAAGCCCACACGCCTAGAGCCCCTGCTCCACAACAAGAGAAGCCACCGCAATGAGAAACCTGCACACCACAAGGAAAAGTAGCCCCTGCTCGCTGCAGCTAGAGAAAGCCTACACGCAGCAACAAAGACCCAATGACAAAGACCCAATACAGCCAAAAATAAATAAATAGATAGATAGATAGATAGATAGATAGATAAATAACTAAATAAAAGAAGTAGAACATATTGACGAGACTTCTCCCTCCTTGGGTGGTGGTCTCCAGGATTTTTTTTCTGCTCAGTTAGGTGTAGCTTTGACAGAGTAAAGTGGGAGCCAGGGGCCTGGACCATCATCCCCAGCAATCAGATCGTCTTGGTAGAAGGAGGGTTCCCTATCCATCTTTTCTTCATTCTAGGCCCCCATCTTGAAAAACAGCTTTTGCTTAGTATTATGGATATGAAGTATATATTCCTCTAAGACATCCTTTGGCCCCCAATTTATAATGTTTTTAACTAATGTTCTTTTCTGCCATCAACTTCAGCAGCTTTTGTATCGTGATTAACTACAAAGATGTATATATGTTCTCACTAACGGAGATCACTTCTTACTTTATAACTACAAGAGAAACAATAATCCACACCCAAACATTTCTTTTCTAGCACTACTGAACCGAGTGGAGTCATCACAATGCATTTTAGGCAAAAGAGATGTGAGAGTTGAGGACTGTTCCCCCAAACTCTCTCTGCTACTTTCTTTGCTCTGGGATTGCCTGCTTTAGCATCTAACTAGGTGAGATGCTCAGACGCCGCATGAATCAGGAGCTGTGTGACCTCCAGGCCGCCAGGTTTGCAGGTGCATCCCCTGCAGGGGGAAGCCTTACTTCCTCTGACTCACCCCACCTGGCAGGAGCCCCACAGAGATGGAATTCACTGGGATGCACTCACTCAGGCCTCCACAAACTACAGGCTGCCACAGAATGTGTTTACTCAGTTACCATGACCCCGCCCGCAAACATGTGGACACAGAGTGGTCACAACTCCCACTGCAGCCTGAAGGAAGTATGCAGGTCAGGTTGTGAAATAGCACCACTGGTAATTTAGAAGGACGTTTGGAATTCACTGGGAGGTTGGTTTTGTTTTAAACTCTGCTTATTGCACTGGTAGAAAACAATGAATGTTGATTACCCTTTATTCTCTCTAACATTAGTGATTCTCAGAGGAGATGTTTGCCGTTTTATTCTCCAGGGAGACACGATGACATAGACTTAGGTCCTGTAACCAGGTATATGGCAAAAATAGCTAAATAAAGAGCCTGGGAAAACATACTGAAATTATAAGTAAAAGTAAAGTGTGAAAATATGCGATTATGAACAAAGGTATCATTTGTATTCAAAGCAAAAAGAGAGAAACTATTTTAAAACTGACATGATGATCATGTGATGTAGAGAAATAGGTATATAATTTTTGCTGGGTACGGGGAGCGGGGGACATGCAGTGTATAAATTATGCAGGAAACAAATTTCCTCCATTGCCAGAGGGTATTTGGGATCCATATCTAAATCCTCCTGAATTTGCAAGTTTTATTTTCAGTGTTGTTTCTTACATCCTATCTCAACAACTAGGTCCTAGTCATTGGACCTCCTTTCCCCAGAATCTGGATACTTTTTTTTTTTTTCCCTCATTTGAACAGGAGACCAGTAAGAATGAATTCCAGCATTCAGTAGTAAAAGCCTCTCTCTCTCTCTCCTCTCACATTTTAACAGCCGTCACAGAAGATGAAACCTGATGGGGATGTGAGTGGTTGGCAGTAAGGCGGTACCAGGTGGGAGGAATATGCTGATGGAGGAATCTGGCCCTCAATTAATGAATGATGTCAACGCCTTTCATGTTGAATGGCACACCCGAGGGCTAGGTGAGACAAGCAGGAAAAAGAGAAAGATCCTATCTTGTTAATTGACCTAATCTCACCTCCTCCCCCAGAACTACAGATGACTTATAACACGGAACTTCCTTTAATTTTATCAAACCGCCTTACCCAGAAACGAGACACAGTAGTGATTATGAACAGTGATTACAAACAAGAAGATATTTTGCTACTATCTCTTGCCATTATTTCCTCTATGAACTAACTCTTTTAGGGAAAGCTGAAATGAAGCTCACTTGTTTTTTTAGGGTGGGGTGTTTTTTGTTGCGTATTTTTAAAAATCTTTTAATTTTAAGCGGCCACACCCTCTGTTCCAAACGGAGTGCAAATCCCATCCCTTGTATTCTTAACTTTGTATTATAAATGTTACAGCATCAGCAGTAATGGTGGAACTGGCATGGATAATAAAAGCTTTTGGTCTTGGAAAGGAAAAAATGAAAAGACCTGTTTAGAATTGCAGGGCCAGGGAGTCTGGCAGTTTTTCCTCATATTTCTAGGTGATAGACAAATTGTTAGTTACGACATGTATAATTTATTAGTAATTGCTCTAATTTGCCTCAAGTTTCTAAGTTGCCAGTTCAATGAGATCAACTTTTTTGTACCCGTAAAATAGGAATCGTGGGATCATTTAATGTAGTAGCCAGTAAGTTTGGGTGATTTCTGTGCAAATGCACTTATTTGCCATTGTAATTTAGAAAGAGGAGAGGAATAACACAATCAAACTTCTTAGAAGCCTGGTGACTAATATCTCTCACTGGGATTAAAATGCTACACGTGTATGTTTCCCTCTCATCGTTGTATGGATAACTGGCTTTCCTTTGGGTTGGGTTGCAGTCTATTTAAAATAAAAAGCTTCCTTCCTCCTTTTGGAAGGCTGCTATGGGGTGGATGCTGAATCCCTTCTGTGGGTGGTCTGGGAGACAGAGAGCTTGAGAGTCTGCAGATGAAACTTAGAGCAGAGCTGGGCCTGCGGCAGGGTTGTTGCAGACAGGGTTAGCATAGAACTTTTGTTTCTTCTTCTCAAAGCCACTGTCCCATTTCTCTCTCTCAAAAAATGATGAGCTGACTTCAGGCATTGCTATATGAACCTAAATGCAAAATGTCTTCTTGTGTCCAGCCTGTCGGATTTCTCTCTGTTCCTAGATCTCCTCAGTTTACCAACAGAAACATTTTCTACTTACCTTCTCTACTGAATAGCCAAAGAAGCTGAGGTCTCATTCTGCCTCTGTGACATCAGCAAAACTGTAAGCTCCCTTCTGCTTGCTGAACTCCGCCCTTGCTGATTTGTAAGAGGCGGGAACACAGCTTAATATTTGGTTCTCAGGTTTAAGCCTGTGGGTCCTAGAAATGACAGAAAGTAGGAAAATGAAGTTTTTAGCTGACCCTTGAGAAAATAGGAAGTATAGGTGACAGAATAAATGTGGATTGCTCAGGACGTTTTGGAAGCTCACTCTTTTGCCCAACTCAGCTAGCAAACATCCTGGGCCTGATAAAATTCCTTTGCAGTTCATCAGAATTTAACTTTGGCTCAATCTGTCAAAGTCACAACCACATTTCAAGAGTACCATTTGGCTGTAGGTCAAATCCATTATCACAAACACAGTGGATGTTCCTGAATAGCATTCCTAACCACAGCTAACATCCACATGCATCAAGCAAGTCAAATACCAAAAAATATCAGAAAAACAAAATAATTTAGATAATCCCTGCTAATTTTATTGAAATCAGGATACATTCCCAAGTGACCAAATAGTGTTTGGAAAAATGATCATATTCTTGGAACCTGAAATGAGACTGTCAGTGACTAAGAATTTAAAACAAACTTGGAAACTATACTCATGGCCTTGTGACTTCCTTAGTATACTATTAACATGTTCCTGACCAAGGTGGAGCACCAGATGAGTCTCCTGGCCTAAAGCTTGCTTGCTCAAGGTTCAGTAAGCAACAGGGTGGGATGGGCAGCCCATTTATCCTCTGGTCTTAGGGCCAGAATCATCAGCATAATCTCCCAGCCTATTAGAAAGGCAAATTTATGGGCCCTACCCAGCCTATTGTACAGCATTTCTGGGGATGGGGCCCAGGAATCTGGGTTTTTACAAGCTCTCCTGGTGATTCTGATGTTCACTCAAGTTTGAGAACCACTGGCCTCAGGGTCTGGAACAAACTGTCAACTAACAATTGAAGGTTTGTGGATGTATCTGGATGTCTTTCTTTCTGCAGATGAAAAGTGTGGCCATCATGCTGTCCTCTTTTCTTTAGAAGCTAGGTCCCAGCTGCTAATTTTTGCTTTCTTTCCTCCCCAGCATTTCCCACTACATGGATCAGAACAAGGGGCACCATACATTGAAAGTGACTTAAGATGACAGTCTGTGTTTTTAAACTTGGAACTCTAAGGAGCGCCTCCTAAATATGTTTGGACCGTTTTAGTTTTGGGGTACTAAGAGGTAACCATACACCTAAATAGTAGTACACACTTTGCCTGAATCAGCTCTCTGAACATCTCAGCATTCTGCAATATAGCAAAAAACCAAAAAGTAGATTAGAAACACCTCTCATCATTCAACTTATTAAGAAAACTGTGCACCAAAGTTCATACTTAAAAAAAAATTCTTGGAGGCTGCCAGAATCTATTTACTCTTACTTTCCAAAACTAATCATATGAGAAGCTTTTTAAAAATTCAGATGCGTGAAACCTAAATGTAAGAGTTAAAGTATAAAACTCTTAGAAGGGGGGCTTCCCTGGTGGCGCAGTGGTTGAGAGTCTGCCTGCCGATGCAGGGGACACAGGTTCGTGCCCCGGTCCGGGAAGATCCCACATGCCGCGGAGCGGCTGGGCCCGTGAGCCATGGCCGCTGAGCCTGTGCGTCCGGAGCCTGTGTTCCGCAATGGGAGAGGCCACAACAGTGAGAGGCCCGCGTACCGCAAAAAACAAACAAACAAACAAAACTCTTAGAAGAAACTTAGGTGTAAATCTTTATGAGCTTGGATTAGGCAATGGTTTCTTAGATATGACACCTAAAGCACAGGCAAACTAAGAAAAATTAGATAATTAAGATTTAAAACTTTTATGCTTCAAAGGACACTATCAAGATAGTGAAAAGATAGCCCACAGAATAGAAAATATTTGCAAATCACACAACTGAAAAGAGTCCAGTACCTAGAATATATTTTTTAAACTCTTAGAAATCAACAGTAAACAAAAAACAAATAACCCGATTTATAAATGGGCAAAAAATCTGAATAGATATTTCTCCAAAGAAGATATGCAAACGGCTGATAAGCACACAAAAAGATGCTCAGCATCATTCATCACCAGGGAATTGCAAATCAAAACCACAGTGAGATGCCACTTCACACTAGGAATGGTCAGAATCAAGAAGAAAATAAATACTGGGAAGAATTTCGAGATATTGGCAGCCTCATACATTGTTGGCGGGAATAAAATGGTGCAGCCACTTTGGAAACAGTCTAACAATTCTTCAGAAAGTTATAATAGAGTTATCATCTGACCCAGCAATTCCACTTCTAGGTGTATACCCAATAGGACTGAAGACAAAACAATTACATGAATGTTCACAGCAGCATTGTTCATAATAGCTAAAAACTGGAAGCAACCCACATGTCCATCAACTGATGAATGAATAAATAAAATGTGGTATACTAATTTTTTCTTTATTATTGATTTTACTTAAAATAACAAATTATAAACATTGATACTTTTAAAAAACATAAAAATAAATATTTCTGCACTCTTTGTATTTGTTATGCTTTACAGTAAACCTTTTGGGACTCATTTTGTATTTAATGGGAATATACAATTAGAGGGAGCTTTTTTTAAAATTTTTATTGGAGTATAGTTGACATACAGTTTTGTGTTAGTTTCAGGTGTACAGCAAAGTGAATCAGTTATACATATACATATGTCCACTCTTTTTTAGATTCTTTTCCCACATAATGGGTCATTACAGAGTATTGAGTAGAGTTCCCTGTGCTATACAGTAGGTCCTTATTAGTTATCTTTTTTATATACAGTAGTGTGTATATGTCAGTCCCAAACTTCCAACTTATCTCTACCACTCCCTTACCCCCAAAACGTAGTGTATTTATACAATGAGATATTATTCACCCATAAAAAGGAATGAAGTATTGATACATGCTACAACATGGATGAGCCTTATAAACATTAAGTGAATAAAACAGACACAAAAAAGCCACATATTGTATGATTCCCTTTGTATGAAATGCCCAAAACAGGTAATGCCATAGAGGTAGAAAGTTGATTAATGGTTGTCAGGGCCTGAGGGAAGTGGAGAGTGAGTGATGGAGTATGGGGTTTCTTTGGGGCTGATGGTGATGCTATGGAATTAGATAGTGGTGGTGATTGCGCAACTTGGTAAACCATTAAACCACTGAATAAAAGGGTGTATTTTACTATGAGTGAATAACATCTCAATTTTTAAAAAACAGGCAGCAGGGCTTCCCTGGTGGCGCAGTGGTTGAGAGTCCGCCTGCCGATGCAGGGGACACGGGTTCGTGCCCCTATCCCGGAAGATCCCGCATGCCGCACAGCGGCTGGGCCCGCGAGCCATGGCCGTGGAGCCTGTGTGTCCGGAGCCTGTGCTCCGCAACGGGAGAGGCCACAGCAGTGAGAGGCCCGCATACAGCAAAAAAAAAAAAAAAAAAAAAAAAAAAAAAAAAAAAAAAAAAAAAAAACAGGCAGCAAGCTGGATTTGGCCTGTGGGACCATAGTTTGCCAATCCTAGTTCTAGTGTAAGAAGGGGGTGGGGACGGGGAGCAGATACATGAAAAAGATTGACAGAATGCTAATAATTGTTGAACTGAATGATGTAGTAGTTCATTACACTATTTTTTTCTACTTTTGTGTTCACACATACACAAACATATTTCCATAATAAAAAAATAATGTGTGATGCATCCTGAATTAGATATTAGAATCACCAAGGATGGGGCCTGCACATCTGTAGTTTTGACAAGTTTCCAGGTGATACGTTTGAAACCAATCAATTGCTGGTTTGAAAATCAGTAGGCGGGAACCACTGCTCTATACGTATGTTCCTGATAATTTGATATCTTAGAAGTTAGAAGAGAGGAAAGCAACTCCTACAGAGAGACAAATAGGCAATAGCAAAAAGAAAAGATTGCTGACAGCCCAACAAGAGAAAAATAGGAAAGAATAAGATACAAGTACAAAAACTTAAAAAGCTCAGTACCCTGAGGCCATTTAGCACGGAAGCAAACAGTCCTATGTGCCATAACAAACTGAAATCATCACTGTATTACAAAATAGCACAACTTTTGATATTCATAATGATGACCTGGAGGCATTCAGAGAGGATTAATTGTATTCAGTAAATGTTATTTAAGGCATATGGAGGTAACTATTCATTTTAGAAAATAGCATTTTAAGAATGTTCTGAGTGGTAAAACCTTATATAGAGAGGAAATCTGATTATCTGGGTAAGATTGTTTAAAAATTCTTAATCGCTGTATTTTAAAGTCTAATAATTTTTTTTTCTCCTTGGCTTTTACAAACAAAATCTACCTTGCAACTAAGGAAACATAACAGGATATAAACTTCCTGAAACAAGCATTGGTTACAGAAAACATTGTGGAGGAGACAAACTGAGATGGAGGAATTTTTGTTTTTTAATGCATATTCTCTTCTAAGCCAGTAGTCTTTTTTTTTTTTTAAGTCAACTTTTGGAGGTATAGTTTACACATTTTAAGCATATCATCTCAATGCCTTTGACAAATGTATACACACTCATGTAAACACTGTCCCTTCAAAACTCAGAGCACTTCCACCTCTGCAGAATTCTGTGCCCCTTTGCAGTCAGTTCCCCACCCCAATACCTGCCTTGCCTCGGGAAACCACTGAATGTGATCTCTGTGACTGTTGATTAATTTTGCCTCTAGACTTATACTGTATGTGTTCCAGTGTCCAGCTTCTTTCAGCATGGTAACTATGAGATACATGTATATTACTGCATGCTATTAGTTCATTTCATTTTACTGCTAAGTAGTATTCATTATATGAATATACCCAAAATTATTTATACATTCACCTGTAGTTTTCTATTTGGGGCTATTATGAATAAAAATATGTAAGTCTTTTTATGGACATATCCATGTGTTAAATATATGTTAAACTTTATAAGAAACTGCCAAACTCTTTTCCCAAGTAGTTTCACCATTTTATACTCCCACTGGCAATGCATGAGAGTGACAGTTAAAGCCCATAACCTTGGCTTATGAATTAGTAGAGAGAAAATTCCCTCTCTCTTTCAATGGTTTTCATCTCTCATTGGCTCATTAGTTTGTCTGCTGCTTTAGAAGCTTCACCTTTTACTTATGTAAACATTCTTCATACAGTTCCAAACCCTTTTTAGGCTTCAACCAGCATTAATATTGAAATACTGCTAATTAATTACATATGTAATTTATATATATATATATACACATAAATAACAGTGTATATAATTAATATACTATTAATAAAACTAAAATTTTAAACACAAAATATTTTTTCCCAGCACTGGTAGCTAAAAACTGTTTCTGAAACAGCATTTATTTATGCTCCTTTCTAATAAGTAGGCAATAACAATGAATGAATCCTTGACCGTTCAACATCTTGGCAATTTTTGTTGTCTACCCTTTTGAAAATCAACTTTCTGTGGAATTCAGGGCCTCTGTTCATGAAAGAAGAGTAGGACAGTTTAAAGATAAAGAGCTCTGCCTTTAAGAGGTAGTCAGACCAGTGTGAGAATCTTGGCTTCTTTCCATGGGCACATTCTTTAACATATAGAGTCTTGGTTTCCTCATCTGCAATCTGGGGTGGGTCATAATTATACACATCTCATATGATTGTTCTGAGGACAGTGATCTCATGTATATAAAGTCTTTGGCAGTATTCCTAGTACATATTTATTGCTCAACAAACGGAAGCTTTAAAAAAGATGTGTTCCAATATCATTGAAGAAAAAACTCATCACAGGAAACACAAGGTGTGTTCTAGAACATGAATTCTCTCTCTTCCTTGCTTTGACCAGAATCATGCCCTTCCCTCTCTCCCCTTGGACATCAGGGAGACTCCCATTCCATTAGCTTCCCACCCAGCCTCCTCGAGGTCTTTCCCTCCCCACCTTCCACTCCTCCTGGGGCTGCCTAGTCTAAGGTGGGGTGGTGTGTGTGACCCTTCTCTCACCAGTTCCAGTCAAGCTCACCTGCTCAGAAGCCTGGACTCAAAACTAGCTTACCATGTTGCCCTCTGCCTAGCTGTTTCATCTAATCTCACACTGAAACAACCTGCTTCCCTCCAGAATTTAACCTTAATGAACATCCCACATGCTCAGGAGAATTACAAGACCTGTGAGCTAAGGGATTAAGATGCAGCTGCTGTGTGGACCCCAGCCTCAAACAACCATAATAGGACAATAGGAAAAAAAAAAACTCACTGGACTCACATCTTAAAAGTCCAGAAAATCATTTTTTTAAGTTTAATTTTTCAAAGACATGGACCATAAGAAAGGAAAACTCCCCTGTCTCAAGCTTTCAATTTAAAGACCATTTGGTAAACGTTTCTCTTCACATCTGTACATAGGGCCTTTATGGAGTAGCCAGTACTGCATCTTCCCTAGCTCCTGAATCTGGAGAAACTGAAATCTGTCAGGAGGTAAATGAATCATACCAAGAAGTAAGTTAATTAAGAACTGTAATGTGTTTATACATATCTAGCAAATAGAGCAACCAGGGAAACTCAGGTTGAACCAGCATTATGGCATCAACTACTATTTTGAACATCACATTGAGGCAAATCTTGTTTTCCCCGCCTTTGTGTGTGTTGTGCCCTTTGCCCTATGGTGTTAGTTCCACCTCATGCCAAGGACTGATGAGGCATAGCACAGAGGAAGAGGGGCGGAAGCCAGAGGTTATGGTTTGGCAGTATTGGGATGAAGTCATGCTAACCTTAGGTCAAGATCTTTCTGTCAAATACCCTCCCTACAAAGCACCAGCTGAAGGATAGGCCTGCATCTCTGACCACTTGGTCCAAGCTACCATCTAGCTCACTCACTGAGTCTCCTCAACCAGAATTGGTGAAGGTGTGAGACAGTCAAATTTTGTACTAAATATTGAAAGGAGGCCCCAAAGTAGGAATGCTCTTTAGAGAGGCTTTTAGGCCTCTGATGTGCCCCTCAGGTCAGTTCTCTGTTACACAGAAAAGAGAGAACGACAGAAAATGTTGGTGAATTATTTTGATGAGCTTCAATAGTTTACAATCAATACCCTTGACATTTTGACATCCTAGTCTATTTTTCCTTGGTTTATCTGACAGAAGAGTATATACCAGTTGAGGAAGAATCAGGATTCTCTGCTAGCTTTTCTTCAACTCCTCAGAAACTCACCAGATTTTTTCTTGAAAGATTTACTAATTTTAAAACTAAATTTTTTTGAGCTTCTAGTTCTAAAAATGTTTAGTGTCTTAGATCAAATTTATCTTATATTAGTTCTAACTAATAAGTCAGTCTCTGTAGCAAACATCTTTTACGCCATTTACTCAGGCAGAAAATGTGGGTGCTTGGTTTAATTTTCTTTTCATATGTAGCATTCCCCCCACCTCCCTTTTTTTCAATTGTTAGCAATAACAGTCTAAGGATTTTTTTTTTCCTTGATAACTTTGACATGTTACCTAAGATTGGTGACATCTTCTATTTTGGTTTTATATGGGTATTACAGTTAATACTGTCTAGGTTTATTTACAAAATAGTAAAACCAATGTATAATTACCTTATCTTTTAAAGGAGGATCGCATTGTTTTCGGATCCCTTCTTTCTGTTGAAAAAATGTATTTCCAAAACTCAGATGCTTCTTCTCTAAATAACTGTAATTTATTAAAAAGTCTTTTGGGGGGCTTTCCTGGTGGCGCAGTGGTTGAGAGTCCGCCTGCCGATGCAGGGGACACGGGTTCATGCCCCAGTCTGCGAAGATCCCACATGCCGCGGAGCGGCTGGGCCCGTGAGCCATGGCCGCTGAGCCTGCGCGTCCGGAGCCTGTGCTCCGCAACAGGAGAGGCCACAACAGTGAGAGACCCGTGTACCGCAAAAAAAAAAAAAAAAGTCTTTTTGTAACAATTCTTAAAAATAGTTTCCCTTCTAAGTGGACAATCATAAGTCTATTCATTCTTTGCTCACTTGTTTTATAAACCAAATAAAGAGGGCTAGAAAGGAATAGAAAGAAATGTATCAGGTACCTACTGTGGCCCCCACACTGGGCTGAACTTTATATACATTATCTGGGTAATGCTCACAACATGCTATAAACAACGATAGGTGCTATTATCAGCTTAATTTATATAAAAAGAAACGAAAACTTGGAGAACATTAACTTGCCCACAGTCACATGGACTGAAAGAAAATCTTTTGTTATTAAAAAATAATAAAATAGACTCAGTAACAAATTACAGAATCACAAGTTCATATTTAGCTTAATCATTGTTGCTAGTGTTGAAAGCACATAGTTACCATATATATGCATAAACACTCACATATATATGATCACTATTGTATAACCTTACACTGGAAAGGAATTCCCATGGAACATCTAATGCCCTCATTTTCCAGGAGAAATTAAGGTTCATGGAAGTGAAATGACTAGCCCCCAAGGACACAGCCAGCTATATGAATTCCAGACTCAATCAGCAGATGTATATTGCGTGCCTCCTGTGAACATGAGTTCCTCAAGGGCTGGTAGTTTGTCCAAAATTTCCTTCCTTCCCTGAGTTCTCACATTGCAAAACCACTGTGCTCATGGCATAGACCCATCCTTGTTTCTTCACATGATGCCACCTCCCTACCTCCGTGGACCAAGAAATATGCTGTATATTGCTGTTCAGTATTGCAGATGCCTGTTTGTTTACACTCTCAAAGAGTAACCATGGTAGTTTCAGTGTATTCACTATCGAGCCTGTCAATATAATTGGGTAGTAGTATCTCTGGAGTTGTGAAACAAACATTAATATCCATTCCTTGTGTTTATATTTAGCAGTGAGTGTTAATGGTGTGATTATAGGATGTAAACAAGCTCCACCCAGAGTGAGCCTGGATGACTAAATGATTGTCTGGGGGGACTCGGGTTACCCAGCGCATATTGCACTCTGAAATGAAAATATCCAGCACAGACAACTTTATTATGACTATAATTTTGGCTTCCTACTATTACCGTTTCAAGCCAAATTATATATGTTTGATGAGGCATAATTTCTTATTAGATCCAGAGAATACCAGAGCAGAATACATCATGATAGAATTATAATTTGAATTTTAATTAAGCTTTGTTCATTCTCCAATACTAGCTAATGAAATAAATTCAGTACTGTAGTTTATACAAATTAATAGGGGACAACATAGGACAAAAAAAATAACAAATTATATTGCTTACCATAAATATTTTTTATAACAATAAGCATAACTGTTGGCATTTTTTTCCTGACCTTTCCATGAACCCTCTTTCATCAGCCTTATGGTGGTCGCTTCTGAAAGACAGCTGTCTGACTCTGGGTTTTGGCATCTCTGATTAAGGATTTAACATGCTGTACTCAGCCCTTTAATGATTCTCTAAAAGTTTATTTTGATAACCTCTATGCAAACCCTGCATGCAGATCAATGTTTCTCATTTCTGTCAAAGAGAATGTGTTGAAACCTTTCCAACAACATATCATTAGTGAAGTGGAGATGGAATTTATGTGGTGGACTTTGTGGTTTGCTCCATTCTGCTTGCTCTTTTCTCTTTTCTTCATCCAGCACACCCAGTATTCATTCATTTGGAGTAAGTGTTTGTAACAAGAGATGCCACTGAATGAATGAAGTCATAGCTAGAATTGCCTCTAACACATCATCATATCGTCTGTACTAACCACACCATCAGCTCCATGAGAATCATGTAAATAACAGAAAATTCAGTTATCTATTCCATGAGCCATTTTCCCTTATTCCTGTCTACTTCTTATTTATTCTGGTGAGTATGTAACTTCTAACCAGAGTATTTATTATCTGGTCATTTTTCTAAATCACTATAACATATTTGAGTATACAAAAAATTAGAGTTTTGTAAAGGTTAAGGAGTCAGGTGGAATAAGCCAACAGACACAGGGGCCACACCGCCAGACACTTCTGTCTTTAATCACAAATGGTGGCAAAATATCATTGCTGTAAATGGCTTGGGGGCCTGGTAAAGTCTTGTTTTCCTAAAGGGTTTAAGTCGTCAGAGAGGCAGCAGGAGGTCCGTGTCTCATAGTGTTGCTTAATAGCTAGAGGCAGATCAAGATGGTCTTAGATTTGGTTTCAAAACATTTTCACAAGGGCAAATATTAATAAAACATTAAAAGGGAAAGCTGTAGAGTTTGCATAAAACAAGCAGAAATAAGCTTTATGTTCTGCCTCTGTAAGGGTGTTGAATATCGTTTCAACTTGTCAATATTGGTACGACTGTCATTATTTTCACATCGTGACAATTTTGAGTTTTCTTCACTTGAAGCATTGTCCCAGGGGGCATTATGACTGTTAAACTAATCCTTATTCATGATTTATGCAGCCTGAACTCAAATCTATGGAACAAAATTAATAAATCATGTGTTGATGGAGAGAATGGCAGAGACCATAGATAATTTGATGAACAATTTCTATGTGATCAGTACCACTTATGCCAACTTTTAGTTTATGTAAATTTTGTACTTAAGATATAAAAACCTTCTGGAAAGTGTAGAAATTCAGGACCACACCGATGTATTGTCATCTCACCCTTTAAAAGGTTAACTAGCGGGACTTCCCTGGTAGCACAGTGGTTAAAGATCCGCCTGCCAATGCAGGGGTCACAGGTTCAATCGGTAGTCCAGGAAGATCCCTCATGCTACAGAGCAACTAAGCCCATGCACCACAACTACTGAGCCTGTGCTCTAGAGCCCGCGAGCCACAAATACTGAGCCTGAATGCCACAACTACTGAAGCCCACGCTCCTAGAGCCCTCACTCCACAAGAGAAGCCACCACAATGAGAAGCCTGCACACCACAATGAAGAGTAGCCCCCACTCGCCGCAACTAGAGAAAGCCTGCACACAGCAACAAAGACCCGACACAGCCAAAAATAAATTAATTAATTAATTAATTTAAAAAAATATTAATTAGCAAGGAATATCACATAACTTGAATTCATAGCATTCTAAAACTCTTAACTCAAAACCCTCCTGGTGCAATTTATGTCCATTTGTTCTTGCTATTTTCTCAAAGGAGCTCTTAGAGTATAACTGAGTAGCCTCTGTGGAACTATAACTAAGCAATAACCTAGGAGAAAAGGTACATTGGTAATTAGTCCAGGAAGTGATGCTGGTTGGAATACCAAGCAGGGCTAGCTGTCTGTTAGTTACTGAGTTGTTTTTCATGGTGGTATAATAATTGAAGGTTTAAGAACACCCAGGAATTATTGGATATTATTACTGAAGGTGTGATTTTTTTTAATAAACTTTTTTTAGAACAGTTTTATATTTACAGAAAAATTGCAGAGATAGTACAGAGTTCCCATACACTTCACACCTGGTTTCCCCTATTATTAACATCTTACCAAATTGGACAACCTGAAAGATATGGTTACGTCCTTAGAAACATACAACCTTCCAAGACTGCATCATGAAGAAATAGAGAATCTGAATAGATTGATTACTAGTAAGGAGACTGACCAGTAATCAAACCCCACCCCCTGCAGAAGCAAAAGTCCAGGACCAGAGAGCTTCATCAGTGAATTCTACCAAACATTCAAAGAATCAATACCAATCCTTCACAATTCTTCCAAAAAATTGCAGAGGGGAGAATACTTACAAACTCATTTTACAAGGCCAGCATTACCCTGATAACAAAACCAGAGAAATACATCACACGCACACACAAAAAGTTGTAGGCCAATATCCCTGATGACCATAGATGCAAAAATCCTCAACAAAAGCCAACAAACTGAATTCAATGATATATTAAAATGACTATACACCATGATCAAGTGGGATTTATTCCAGGGATGCAAGGATGGAGTCAACATCTGCAAATCAACCAGTGTGATATACCACATTAACAAAATGAGGGATAAAAATCATCTGATTATCTCAGTAGGTGCAGGGAAAGCATCTGGCAAAATTCAACATCGATTTATGAAAAAAACTCTCAACAAAGTGAGTATAGAGGGAACGTACCTCAACATAATAAAAGTCATATATGACAAGCCCACAGCTAACATCATACTCAATGGTAAAAGCTGAAAGCATTTCCTTTAAGATCAGAAACAAAACAAAGATGCTCACTCTTGCCACTTTTATTTAATGTAGTATTGGAAGGCTTAGCCATGGCAATTAGGCAACATAAATAAGAGGCATCCAAATTGGAAAGGAAAAAGTAAAACTGAGACCATTTGAGGATGACATAATTTTATATATAAAAAACCCCTAAAGACTCCACCAAAAAATGTTAGAACTGATAAACGAATTTAGTTGCAGGATACAAAATCAATATACAAAAATCTGTTGTGTTTCTGAACACTAAGAATAAACTATCAGAAAGATAAATTAAGAACATAATCCCATGTATGATTGCATCAAAAAGAGTAAAATACCTGGAAAGAAATTTAACCAAAGAGGTGAAATACCTGTACAGTGAAAACTGTAAGACGTTGATGAAAGTAATTGAAGACACAAATAAATGGAGAGATACTCTATGCTCCTGGATTGGAAGAATTAATATTGTTAAAATATCCATACTACCCAAAGCAATCTACAGATTGAGTGCAATCCCTATCAAGATTCCAATTTGCCATTTTTCGCAAAAATAGAACAACCTTAAAATTTCTATGGAACTTCAAAAGACCCCTGAGTAGCCAAATAAATCTTGAGAAAGAAGGACAAAGCAGGAGGCATCATGCTCCCTGGTTTCAAACTACATTATAAAGCTATCATGATCAAAACAGTATGGTATTGGCATAAAAACACATAGATCAATGGAACAGAATAGAGAGTCCAAGAATAAACCCATGCATATATGGTCAATTAGTTTATGACAAAGGAGCCAAGAATATATAATGGGGAAAGGCCAGTCTTTTCAATAAGTGGTGTTGAGAAAACTGGGCAGCCACATGCAAAAGAATGAAACTGGACCACTCTCTTACACCATACTCAAAAATTAACTTGAAATGGCTTAAAGACTTGGGTGTAAGACCTGAAACCACAGAACTCCTAGAAGAAAACATAAGCAGTAATCTCCTTCACATCAGTCTTGGCAATGATTTTTGGATTTGACACCAAAAGTGAAGGTAATAAAAGCAAAAATAAACAAGTGAGACTTAATCAAACCAAAAAGCTTCTGCACAGCAAAAGAAACCATCAGCAAAATGAGAAGGCAAACTGTGGAATGGGAAAAAATATTTGCAAATCATATATCTTATAAGGGGCTAATACCCAAAATATATAAATACCTCATACGACTCAATAGCAAAATAACAATCTGGTTAAAAAATGGGCAGAGGATCTGAATAGACATTTTTCCAAGAAAGACAGGTGGCCAACAGGCACATGAAAAGATGCTCAACGTCTCTAATCATCAGAGAAATGCAAATCAAAACCACAATGAGATATCACCTCATACCTCTTAGAACGGCTGTTATCAAAAAGATAAGAAATAACAAGTGTTGGTAAGGATGGAGAAAAGGGAACCCTTGTGCACTGTTGGTAGGAATGAAAATTGGTGCAGCCACTATGGAAAACAGTGTGGAGATTCCTCAAAAAATTAAAAATAGAACTACCATATGATCCAGCAATTCTACTTCTGGGTATTTATCTAAAGAAAATGAAAGCACTAATTTGAAAAGATATATGCACCCTCATGTTCATTGTAGCAATATTTTATAATAGTCAAGATATGGAAACACTGTAAGTGTCCATTGATGGATGAATGGATAAAGAAGATATGATATCTATGTACTGGAATACTATTCAGCCACAAAAAAGAATGGACGCTTTCCATTTATGACAACACAGATAGACCCTGAGGGCATTATGCTACGTGAAATAAGGCAGACAGAGAAAGACAAATACTGTATGATTTGACTTATTTGTGGAATCTAAAACAACAAAATAAATAAACAAAAATAAACCAAGCCCATAGATACAGTGAACAGACTAGTGGTTGCCAGAGGGGAGAAAGGTGTAGTGGATGAAATGGGTAAAAGGGGCCAAAAGGTACAGTTATAAAATAAATAAGTCGTGGGTTGTGAAGTACAGCATGGTGACTATGGTTAATAATACTGTATTGTGTATTTGAAAGTACCTAAGACAGTAAAAAAAAATCTTACATTAGTTGGGTATATCTGTTACAACTATTAACCAATATTGATACATTATTATTAACTAAAGTCCATACTTCATTCAGATTCCTTTGTTTCTACCTAATATCCATTTTTTTCTGTTCCAGATTCCATCCAGGATCCCACATTACATTTAGTTGTCACATCTCCTTAGGCTCCTCTTGGTTGTGACAGTTTCTCAGACTTTTCCTTGTTTTTGACAACTTTGACAGTTTTAAAAAGCACTAGTTAGGTATTTTGTAGAATGTTTCTCAAGTGAGATTTTTCTGATATTTTTCTCATAAATGGACTGGAGTTATGAGTTTTGGAGAAGACCAAAATAAAGTGCTAGTGTCATCACATATGAAGGGTACATACTACCATGACTTGTTGTTGATGCTGATCTTGATCACCTGTCTGAAGTAGTATTTGTCAGATTTCTCCAGTGTAAAGTTACTCTTTCTTTTTCCCCCCTTTCCGTACTGTACACTCTGGAAGGAAGTTGCTATGCACAGCCCACACTTAAGGAATAGGGAGGTATGCTCCGTGTCCTGCAGGTCGGAGTGTCTACGTAAATTATTTGGATTTCTTCTTCACAGGAGATTTGCCTCTTCTCTTGCCCCCCTTCCATTATTTATGCAATCAATCATTTGTATCAGTATGGACTCTTATACTTTGGGTTATAATGCAGTACTACTTAATTTTGTTTCTCAGATTGTTCCACCTTTGGCCACTGGAGTTCTTAACACTTGGATCCTATATCTCTTTGACATAACCCCTCACCACTGTGGGTTTTTGTTTTTTGTGGGGTTTTAGTGATTATTTGTTTTCAAGTTAATTGTTTCTTGCACATAAAAATCAGCCAAATTGGTAGTTATCAACTTTTCTCCTGGATTTCAGTAATCAATAAATTTCTATTCAAGTGAACAAGTAGGATCTTTTTTTAAATGAGTCACATTTGATTATTAATTAGAAGATTATTCAGTACCCTCGATCTTTCTTCTCCTTGTATATACTACCCAGTCATGAGACCCTTTTTGGATTCAAAGATTAATTCTTTTAAAAGCAGTGATAAACAGATTAGATCAGAATAGGGACAAAGACTGGAATATGAAGAATTAGATAATGAAGACAAAAAAATACAGAATACAAAAGCAGTGCACTTTTAGAAATAAGAAAAAGGAGCTGTGTAAAAAAATAGGCTTAAAATTCAAGATAAGTACACTAGACCATTTATTAAACAAACATCCATCTTAATATGATCAAGAGTTCCTCAGCCAGAGAAACAACTTAGAGCATACTGAATGGCAAGCTGGAGGCACTGCATTAAAATCAGGAGTGAGAATTGCTTTTCACCATGATCATTCCATATTCTTCTGGAAGCTACAACCCCCCCAAGAAATAAAAGTCAGAGGAAAGGAGAAAAAAGATAATCATTATTTGTATGTTATATTCCTATTTACCTTGAAATGTAATAGAACCAACAAAAAGTAATAAATAAAAATTTATTAAAAAATTAAAATCTGTGTACAAAATAAACCAAAATCAATAGCTTTTCTGTGTATGGACAATAAGTAGCTACAAAATATAATGGGAAAGATCCCATTTACTAGAATATAAAATACTAAATAGTAATAAATAATATCTTGGAAATTTAAATACTGAGAGAAAAAAAGAAAATTAGCATAAATGCTGTGTTTCTAGATGGGAAGACTAAATCTCATCTTTAAATGGTGACTCAAAAGAAAAATAGGGAAGAATAAACAGAAATGATCAGTAAAATCTGGCAGACAATAATGTTGGACATCTTCCTCTACTAGTCATTAAAATGAATTATAAAGCTAAAATAACTTTAAAATGTGATGTTTTCTAAGAATGGACAGATTAGTGAAGCAGAACCTAGGAAGAGATTCTAGTATGTGTAAGAACTTACTATCGATAAAGGTGATACATAAATGAAGAAGTTATCAATAAATAGGATTGAACCAAGTGACAAACAATTTGGAGAAAATGAAAGTTAGCTTTTGACATCACACCATACACCAAAGTAAATTATGAATGGATTGAAGAGTTTATGAGATCATAAAAGTCATAGAAAATCTAGGTTGAATATTTGCACTTGGAATGTGAGCAGACCCTTTTTTTAATTAATTAATTTATTTGTTTTTATTTTTGGCTGTGTTGGGTCTTCGTTGCTGCGCGTGGGCTTTCTCTAGTTGCAGCGAGCGGGGGCTACTCTTCATTGCAGTGCACAGGCTTCTCATTGTGGTGGCTTCTCTTGTTGCGGAGCACGGGCTCTAGGTGCGTGGGCTTCAGTAGTTGTGGTATGTGGGCTCAGTAGTTGTGACTCGTGGGCTCTAGAGCACAGGCTCAGTAGTTGTGGCACATGGGCTCAGTAGTTGTGACTCGTGGGCTCTAGAGCACAGGCTCAGTAGTTGTGGCACATGGGCTTAGCTGCTTTGCGGCATGTGGGATCTTCCTGGACCAAGGCTCGAACCTATGTCCCCTGCATTGGCAGGCGGATTCTTAACCACTGCACCACCAGGGAGTCCCGAGAAGACCCTTCTAAGTAGAGGAGTAATAGAGGAGACCACAGAGAAAATGATTGATAGGTTTAAATTCTAAAACCTCTGAGTCAAATAGACTATAAACAAGATTAGAAGCTAAATGACAGGATTTTTTTTTAAGTTAAACATATATGGCAAAGAGTTACTGTCTTTAACATATACATAGAATTTCTAAACACCACTAATAAAAAACCCCAAAACAACAACAACAACAACAAAACTAGGGAAAAGGCATGAATAGATAAATCAGAAAGACAGAATACTATGGGCCAAGAAAAACATGATAAAGTTTTTTGTTTGTTTTTACATATTTATTTATTTAACCACGCCGGGTCTTAGTTGCAGTATGTGGGATCTAGTTCCCTGACCAGGGATCGAACCCAGGCCCCCTACATTGGGAGTGTGGAGTCTTAACCGCTGGACCATCAGGGAAGTCTCCATGATAACGTTTTTAAGGAGTATTTATTTACTTGATATTTGTGTATTTAAATATTTATTTATATCAAGAAACTAATAACGAAATACAGTCTTTAATCTGCCAATTTGAAGAGATGTTTTAAAACAATGAAAACCCAGTCTTGAGAAAGATTCAGTGAGATGAGTAGTTTCATTCACTAGCAGTGGAAGTAAAAATTTGACAGAAAATGGAAACTTGTAGGGGAGGGAGCATAAGTGGAAAGAGGCATGGAATGCAGGCTAAGAGCTACTCCAAGCTTTCTGTCTTGCAGTGTGAACCTGAACAGGAAGTGTAAGAACTCTGCATCTTTGTTTTTTCATCTGTGAACAAAGAGGTGGGTTTAAAAATATGGTCAGTTTAAGTGAAGACAAGAGAAGCCCTGAGACGGGGAGAAAGATGGGAAATTTAGGGACCAGAAGAGAACTGTTTTGAGAGAGAATCTGACTAAAATCTCAGATCTATTCATTGTAATAGCATAGAAACCCCAGAAACAATCCCCCAAATCTATGTGGGAATTTGGCAGAGGGTAAATTAAAGCATTAAAAATTAGTGGGAAGGGCTTTCCTAGTGGCACAGTGGTTGAGAGTCCACCTGCTGATGCCGGGGACACGGGTTCGTGCCCCAGCCCGGGAAGATCCCACATGCCGCGGAACGGCTGGGCCCGTGAGCCATGGCCGCTGAGCCTGCGCATCCGGAGCCTGTGCTCCTCAATGGGAGAGGCCACAGCAGTGAGAGGCCCGCGTACGCAAAAAAAAAAAAAAAAAGAGAGAGATGCTGAGCCTTACTAACAATTAGGAGAAATGCTCACTAAAACGAAGAGGTACCATTCCTCATCCATCAGAATGACAAAAGATAAAGTATGACTGTTCAAATCTTGGGCAGGATGAATGGGACAGAGCATTTTCCCAGCTTGCTAGGTATGCAGTCTGATATAAGTTTTTGGAAAGCAAGTTGGCAATACCTGGTAGAGTTGAAAATGTGGTCTATTAAGCAGCAATTTTACCCCTAGAAATATTCCCTAGAGAAGCACTTGCAACAGAAGCCCTGTACAAGGACATTCACCAAAGCATTCTTTGTCATGGAAAAACCTAATATCTGTTAATGGAGCAAAGATAAAATAAATTATGCTATGTTCATATTTTGTTTCCTTGGTGGCTGTGTCCCTAGCCACCAGAACAGTACCAGGAACACTGCTGGTGCACATAAATATTTGTTGAATGAATGAATGAATATGGAGGACAACTTACGTCATTAAAAATGAATCAACTAGATCCATATGTATCAACATCAGTTGATTTCAGAAAGTGTTGGGTGAACAAAATGATTTTGGAATTTGTACACTATGGAACAAATGTAATGCACAGGAAACAATACTACATATTGTTCATAGACACTCGTATATGTAGTAAAAATATTAAAACATAGTCTAGAAGAAAACACACGAAATTTTAATGGTAGTTGCCTCTGGGAGAGAAGGGAAGGATGGTAGGAAAGAGAAAGGGAGAAGAAGGAAAATGAGAGTAGAAGTTGGAAAACAAAAGGAGACTTCAGTTTACCTCTATGGTCTTATTTCTTCTAATAAGAAAAACTCATCTGAAGCACAAATGACAAAGTGTAAACTATCTAAAAATATCTGACTTGTAAATACATGTTTATTTTCTCTGATTATAAAACTTTTTAGGGACTTCCCTGGTGGCACAGTGGTTAAGAATCTGCCTGCCAATGCAGGGGACACAGGTTCGAGCCCTGGTCTGGGAAGATCCCACATGCCTTGGAGCAACTAAGCCTGTGAGCCACAACTACTGAGCCTGCGCTCTAGAGCCCATGCTCCGCAACAAGAGAAGCCACTGCAATGAGAAGCCCACGCACCGCAGCAAAGAGTAACCCCTGCTTGCTGCAACTAGAGAAAGCCCGCGCACAGCAACAAAGACCCAATGCGGCCCCCAAAAAAACTTTTTTAAAAAAAAGAATACTTTTTATTCATAAAATAAGAAAAGGTAACTATATAAATGGGAGTAAGGAATAAAAAACAGTGGAGGGCCTCCCTGGTGGCGCAGTGGTTGAGAGTCCGCCTGCCGATGCAGGGGATACGGGTTCGTGCCCCGGTCTGGGAGGATCCCATATGCCGCGGAGCGGCTGGGCCCGTGAGCCATGGCCGCTGGGCCTGCGCATCCGGAGCCTGTGCTCCGCAACGGGAGAGGCCACAACAGTGAGAGGCCCGCATACCGCAAAAAAAAAAAAAAAAAAAAAAAAGAAAAAAAAAAACAGTGGATATTCAAAATATAGTGGATGATTTAATTCATTTACTGGATTTAAAATAAAGTCAGGTAAATGTCCTAGACCTTAGACCAAAAAGACAAGAAGATAGAATATTCAAGAGAAAATTTAATGGGCATGGACACTCAATCCTAGAAGTCAAACATCTGATTAATAAGAGCTCCAGAAATATATGTTTAGACATATGTTTAGATAACAGTATGTCTGAATTACAGCACGAAGAAAGCAACAGGAAATATTCAAGAAAAATGTGTATTTTCTGTATTGATTTGATTAATCAACTGTATGAAGTTAGTATTAAGCCAAAAAAATAAGCTGCTACTGTCAACAAGATAGAAACAAAACAATAACAAAGGCAATTGAAACCGTCAGGAAAAACAAAAAGCTTCACAAGAAATACATACATTGTCTAACTATGAAACAATGAAAACGTATTTTGATTTTCAGCAACTGGTGGAATATAATACAATTTTTAAAAGTTTTGACCTTAAGGCTTGGAGGATTCTCTTTCAAGCAACATGAGTTACGCAACCCAGTATCTCTTTCTATCAGGGTCTGAAGTGAGTGATATCTATAGAATCATAATATTGAAATGCTCTTTCTTGGTTTTCATTTTTTGAAGGTTATTTCTAGAGACTTTGTGGAAGGCAATTGAGATTACAGACAATTTAAATTATAAACCCTAAAATTCAAAATACACGCTATGGCTGAGAGAATTTAGGTGATGGAAGAGAGGAGCAATGGAGGAAGATTAAATGGTGCCAGGTTCCTCACCTTACACAATTAAGAGATACGGTTTAAATTGATGGATTAAGAAATAAATGTTTAGGCATGTTATCTAAAGTTCTAAAGCTAACAAAGAACTTAGAAGTAAAAAATATAGCAAAATTTGGGGAAAGGAGGAAGGAGGGAAGAAAAGGTAGTGAGCTAAATTTCTAATTTTTTTAAAACAGAAAGTTAATTGATGCTGCTAAAATTTGATAAATCAAGAGAGGAGGCATAAGTACTGCAAGAAGAACTAAAACCAGAAATTCTAGCAAGTGGTTACTGGGACTAGGGGTAGTATATGATCTGGAGGTGTTATGCCTCCATTTATATCCTACTTTAGTGAGTGAATTTGTATTACTGTGAGAATTCATTACTTCTATAACAAATTTTAAAAAGGAGATAAAAAATCGTAAGCTTCCCTCTGCCTTGCTAATTCCTCCAACACCACTCCGTAAAAAGAGTTGAGCCAGAGAAAAGGGCGAGAGCTTTCTGTCAAAGTTCTTTGCGTTGTAATTTCTGTAGTCTTCTTAGAGAGTAAAGAGCCTAGATTACAGTTTGGCCAAAACTCAAAAACCTATAGAGCAAACACTGAACAATTGACAAAAATGTCCAAAGAAATCAAATGGAAATATTTAAGGTCAGTGCCTTACAGACAATGCTGTTAGTGTACATCTAATCTGCTACTCTTATCCAGATGAATCAAACATTACCCAAAATCAGCAGGAAAAAGATGTGTCTCATGAAGCCAGTCAGCAAACAAACGGATGGGCTCAAAATGATTCGAGGGAATATACAGAGATACAACAACAAAGGTGAGACTCTAGACTCAAATTCATTGTTCGCTCAAAGAAAGTCAAAGTATGACTCAAAAATATACCACAGGGCTTCCCTGGTGGCGCAGTGGTTGAGAGTCCGCCTGCCGATGCAGGGGACGCGGGTTCGTGCCCCGGTCTGGGAAGATCCCACATGCCGCAGAGCGGTTGGGCCCGTGAGCCATGGCCGTTGGGCCTGCGCGTCCGGAGCCTGTGCTCCGCAACGGGAGAGGCCACAACAGTGAGAGGCCCGCATACAGCAAAAAAAAAAAAAAATATATATATATATATATATATATATATATATATATATACCACAAAAAAATTCTGCAGGTAGTACATTTTGAACTCCATTAAAGATAATAATAAATAATAATAGCTAACATTTTACCAAATGCCTGTTATATGCCAAGCACTGTGCTGAGTGCTTTATGTGTATTATTTCATTTAATCTTCAAGAGATTCCAGTGAGGTTAGTACTGTTACTGTCCCCAATCATAGATGAGGAAACTGAGTCACTGAGGGTTGAATAACTTGCTCAGAATTACATAGCCAGTAAGAAATGGTGCATAGGTCCCAAATCTGCCCAATTCCAAAACCTCTGAGTTTAGAAAATATGAATATATTTTTTAAGAAATAAATTAATACTATAGTCTCAACACCCTGTGATTTTTATGTACTTTAATGTTTCTCATCCTCCCAATGTACTTTCCACATGTGACGCATTTTCTATTTCTTATCAATTTGGGGATCATGAATCTCTATCTATACTATATAGAGTGTACATGTGTATATGTATATATATACACACACAATATATTGCTTGATAATCAACTTTTTTCATTTAAGAATAATTGGATATTATTCCATATGATTCCATAGTCCTCTGCAATATCAACTTTAAAGTCTGCTTGGTATTTATTCATTCACTCGATCAATATTTATTGATGAGCGAGGCACTATTCTAGACACTTGTACTACACAAGTCAACAAGCACACAAAAATCCCTGAATTATGAATTTATGGAGTTTACATTTAAGTGTGGGGAAATGACAGTAACAGAGTAAGTGACGTGTATATTATGTTGGAAGCTGAAACATACAACATGGATTAAAAGATATAACAAGGTAAGAGGGATCAGTAGAGCTAGGAGGGTGGTAAGGTGATTGAAGTTTTCGCTGAGAAAATGACATTTGAGCAAAGCCTTGGTGGAGGTAGAGGAGTAATCCAGGCAGATATCTGGTAAGAAAGCGCTTATAAAATTGAGATATACCTCATGTATGATAAAATTCAATCTCTTAAAATATATAGTTCATTGGCTTTTAGTATATTCACAAAGTTGTGCAACCATCATCCAATTCTGTAACATTATAATCACCCCCCAAAAAACCCTGTACCCATTAGCAGTCACTCACCATTGCCCCCTCCCCACAGTCCCTGGCATCCACTAAACAACTTTCTATCTCTATGGCTTTGCCTATTCTGGACATTTCATGTGAATGGAATCATACAATGGTGACCTCTTGCGTCTGGCTTCTTTCACGGAGCAAATGTCTCCAAAGTTCATCCAGGTCATAGCACGGATGAATTTTTTTTTATGGCTGACTAATATTTGATTGTGTAGATATACCACATTTTATTTACCCATTCATCACTTGATGGACATTTGGATTATTTCCACTTTTTGGCTATGATGAACAATGCTGCATTGAATATTCATATACAAGTTTTGGTGGGAACATGTATTTTCAGTTCTGCTGGATATACACCTAGGGGTGGAATTGCTGGATCACATGGTAACTGCCAGACTATTTTACAAAGTGGCTGGGCCAGCAAGAAAGTGTTTAAAGCAGAAGGAACAGCCAACGCCAAAGCATGTCTGTAGCACAGGAGGGAGGCCACTGTGGCTGGAGTGGAGTGAGTGAGCCAAAGATGGAGTCAGAGAGATAATGGGGGGAGGACTAGAACATACAGGACCCTTTAGGCCATTGTAAGGACTTTGGCTTTTATTCTGAGAGAATTGGAGGGCTTTGAGCAGAGGGATGATGTGACCTGGCATCATTTTTACAAGATAGAGATAGTGGGAGGAAATAAATGAATAAACCTCTTTTGAGGAGATTAGCTGCAAGGGGATCAGAGAAGTAAGGTGATAGCTACAGAAGAAGAAGGTAAAAGGAATTTTTTGATGTGGGAGAAATAACCACATATGTGTATGCTGTTGGGAATGGTTCAGTAAGAGAGAAACTGATGCTGTTAAAGAGGGGAGGGTTGGGAGGGTGAATCCTGTAGAGTAGAGAGGCCTGCAGGGGGATGGGATCTAGTGCACAAATGAAGAAAGAGAAACACAGGTGGCTCACCTTTGGTGACAGAGAAGCCAAGTCTACGTGTACAGGTATCAGTAAGGGAGGAGATGGGGTGGTGAGTGTCTGTGGAAATTCTCTTTGGATCACTTCACTTTTCTCCATGAAGTGGGAAGCAAGGTCATGAACTGAGAATGAGGATAGGGAAGAAGGCACTGGAGGTTTGAGGAGAAAAAGGTCATAGTAAAATCATTGTCAAGGGAATTGACAAGGAATAAAGGAATGGAGCAAGGAATGATTGCTGGGCAGCATTTAGGGCTTGATGAGTCTTGTGGTCATGAATTTCCATTCAATGCAATTGTACATTTTCCTCCTGCCATGTTCAACAGCAAGGATGCAGGCATAGAGTTGGCAAAGAATTGGATCATGGTTTTGCCAAGAGAATAGACAAGCAAGAGAGGCCAAAGACTTGTGAGTGCGTGCAAGAGATTAGTTATAATGATGGACGATTTGTTTAAACTGGATCAGGAGGGAAGAAAGGACATCCAAGGGGAGAGGGAGGGTGAAAAGATGGTAGACTCAATGGATTGGAGGTCCTGGGGGAGTCAAAAGATTGTTGGGGTTGGGATACTGGAAGTAGGGAGCTGGAAAGGTAAGGGTGGTGGTCGGAGAGTATTCACATGGCACAGTGTTCCATTATATGTGTGTACAGAGCTTGTTTAGCCAGTTAGGACCCTTTTCTTAGGTAAGTCTACAGGATCATGAAAGCTGTCTTCTTTACTTCCGCCACCTCTTATTTCTTGGTCATTGCTGTTTCTCCCTGAGAGCCCAGGAATTTCTGCCATGTTCATTCCCATCGTTCTCAGATCACTTAACCCCAATCTAACTATTCTATTTAAGCACCTTTGCCTCTGTGATGTCAACTCTAACATCTGTCCTTGAATTATGCTGGGAATTCTGTGATTCCTTTGAGAACCAGAAGGAAAGCAAGGGGAAACCAGTCCACTTGCCGTATGCCTGTCCCTCCAGGGTCTCCTCGGGGGCAACCCACCTTGTCAAGAACTGAGTCTTGGATGAAGCATTAGAATGGACACAGGTGGAGTGTTTCCCTTTTACAGCTGAAATTCTAGCTCCCTGGTCCAGAACTGCAAAGAAAAGGGAGTTTAAGTTTTGCAGGGTATAGCTCCACCTTCCTACGTCTCTCGCTGAGTGGAGTGTGATCTGTCACTCTGCCCTAGACGATATTCTCTATTTCCTGTTCCATCGGAACCACTGTATTATTGGGAGATACTCTAATCGTTGTGGTGTCACCATATTTTTCTTGGTTTAAATGGCCTGTGTGTTATGATCTTTAACGGGAAATCAGTTTAACAGGAAAATTAAATAATTCTTTAGGGAGGATGACTTTGAAATTCTGTGTCATTTACTAGCTGGCTAGTGCCTTGTTTTAACATATGTACATGAAAGAGTTGGAATTTAGATTTGCGTGTATTTAAACCTGTGTTTGCCTCTTAAGCCTTGTCTTTTAAGGTATTTCCTCCACTGGGATTTCCTTTAATAAAGCTGAAGTTCACTTCAAAAGAAAGAATTCCTTTATGCTGGTATTATAAGGCTTGTTGATTGCCAAGGAAGATTTCCCTTCATGGTGGGAAAACTCCTCTCTGCCCTCTACATGCCCACATGGCCAGGTGTGGCTGCCTACCTCCACAGCTGCACACCAGCAAAGACACACCCCCACAGAACACGTACAACAGATGCTTTCAAACCAAGAAGTCTGCCCTCACCATGACAACTTCCTCAGCCTGCCCCACCAAGCACACACAGATATTTAAGACCATGTCAGGACCGACTTAGGGAGGGTCCATCCACCTTTATTAGTTCTCTGTCATCTCAGTGTCCCCTCTACACACTAGAGTCTTTTCATCCATAAGTGTCACCAAGCTCCAGGCTGCTGGCCTGTGTCACAGATAACATAGACATGATGAAATCTATGAGCACTTAAGGAATAACCCCCATTGAACCTGGCCCAAAGGTCATTATGCAGAATGCCACATAACAGAGAAACTCCACCACCACAATTTTAGGCTACTTTCAACTCTCACATGTTGTTTCATTCAATGCATTGTTTCTCCAAGGAGCATGGAGATTATCAGGGACAACATTTTCTCTATGTCTTTGTGTGTTTCTGCACAAGCCCAGGCCTGCTGCACACAGTGGATGCTCAATTATTAACAGACAGGTGAGAAACTGGGCAGCCCCATTGAAGAGAGCCCACAAAGCCTTGCAGTGGCCACCCAGGGTTGGGGTGGGAGGGGCTCTCAGTGGTGTTTGGGAAACTCAAGTGGGCAGTTCCTGGCCTGGCATTGTTTTATTGTTGTAGGAGCTATATATTGCTTTCTCCCTCCACCAAAAGATGATCTTGGTGAGTGAAAAGCAAGTAGGAAAATGCAGTTAAGCCAAGAAGTGGGTACCTGCAGATCACTGATGGAAATTTCTTCTCTGACCAAATACACAGTTGTCATGTTTAGGGTATCTGTTATCACATTGCCTGCACCCCACACCCACATACACCCTCCTAATCCCAGGTGAGAGGTGATCTCCTGATGGCTGTGATTTCAGTGACTGCCTGAACTGGACATGCGATTGCCTGCACGAAGGCAAAGATGTTCTTCTGTACTTTTGCTCCCTCACCTTCCTCAATGGAATCAAGGGTTTAAGAAGTTATTTTTAGCCACTCTTGTCAGAAGGGAAAGGAGGAAAAGGGAAAGTGAAGAAGCCCTGGTTCTGTGGCAACTTACTGTAAAGAATGGGCTTTAAAAAACATCATTGGTGAAGATTAATTCCTTTGTCAATAAAGGCCGGCAGCTAATCTAGCGCCAATTGCATATGCCTGGGGAATGAGCCCTGTGGAAACTCAAGGAAACTAAATCATCGTGTGGTTTAAAACAAGCGGCGCTTGTTTTTTCTCCCAAATGCTTACCAGGCATCTGCCATTACTTTCCATTTTTTAATTGCAAAGGAAAAAGAAATGCCAAGTGGTTCTTGCAGCTCCAAAGGGCAAATTGGATATGTTTTGACACTTGATGAAAATAAATTATCCTAAAACCTATTCACATACAGAATTATCTTTCCAAACTAAATGTCTGTTTCACCTCTCAGTTCCTTCGTGCACCAAGCCTTTGGGCAGCGATCTGCCTTGGATGGTTTTAGTGAGTTTGACTTAGTCAGGGCTGGGCTTAGTGACCACAGGGCAGTTGGAGGTCCTTAGTACCCATTCCCCCCATTCACACACCCACCCCGACTTAGAAGAAACGCTTTCCCTACCCGGCCTTTGGCTTTTGGTCACTTTCATGGGCCACTAGACAGCAGAGAGACTAGAGCTAGGGTCCTCCCTGGCCCAAGGAGCATTAATTCTTATTGGAAGCTAAAAAGCCTTGGAAACTCAGGGGATAAATTCCTGAGACATTCCACCTCGGGAAGCAGGAGAAAACCAGGGTGGCCCTGCTTTTCTCATCCTGCCTCCCCAACCCCCAAAGCTCACAGGAAGTTTCCTGTGGAAGCCAGGGCTTTCTCACCTTTTAACTGTAACCCTCAGAAATAAATTTTACACAGCAACCCAGTACACACAAACAAAAAACTTACCTTGCAACGTACAATGGGCTCTGGTGCTTTTTTTTCTTTCTAATTCCACTTAATTCTATTTCTTTTTCCTTTCTTTTTCTTTTCGTGCTGCTCAAGGCTCACTAAAATGAGTTCACAACCCCCTAGTGGGTCACCATCCAGAGTATGAAAAACACTGTCCTAGACTAGCAGAAGAGCAGTATTTTAAAGGTGGAAAGAGGCTGCGGAGACAGCTCTTCTCCCAGAGAACGTGTGCATCTGCTTCTCAGTTAGCTGCTCTGTGCTGGGACGCCTACCAAGAGGCTCTGAGGGGCCACGCCTTGTGCTGAGCACGTGACCTGCAGCTTCACAAGCAACGCCAGGAGGTCTGAGCACTATAATTACTCTCACTCCCAGATGAGGCTCAGGTGGGTTTAGAAGCTTGCCTAAGGTCCCCCCACTGGTGGAGCCAGAAATCAAATGCCATGGCTCTGATTGAACCCCACACTCCTAACCTTGACCCTGCCTGCCCAAAGCCCACTGGTAGCCGCCCGTTGCCCTCGGGGTCAAGTTGAACCTCTTACCTCTCCAGCTTCGTTCTTCTTGCTTCCCTCCCGCTTTGCACTGTAGCCTTAAGGAACTTCCGTCAGCTGCTCTAACGTGCTGGGTCTTTGCACAAGTTGTTACTTCTCCCTCCCCTTTGCCTTCCTGGCTCCTCTCATTATTTAGGCCTCAGCTTAAACCTCATTTCCTCCAGGACACCTTCTCTGAATGCCTCTGCCCACCCCAGCAGCAATGACAGTGCCTCGTTGTATGCTCCCAGACCACTCTTGTGCTTTCTCCATCCTAGCACCTGCGCCATTTTATTATTTTGCTTCTCTGTCCAGTGGTGTGCTGGTAAAAGTTCAACATCCAGCTCTCTGGGAAAAGGGGGAGGAAGGAGGGATTTCTAGCGTTTGCTAGTTTCCATAGTGTAAATATTTCCACTGTTGCCCATTTCAAGCCATCAGCATGGCTTCACTGAACATGGAGTTGGAAAGAAACTGGTGAGAACTGGTTGGAAAGAAACTGGCTCCAGAACACCACTGAACATCTGTTTTGTCTTCTCTGACCTGGCAGAGGGGAGAGATCATCTTTGCTTTGCTGACCATTGTATAACTCCTCAGTGGATAAAAAGGAGGAGAGAAAGGGGCAGGCAGGAAAAGGGACTGGTGTTCTGAGAAATACTAAGTCACAACGAGTAAAGAAGGAATGGGAGAGGAAAGAATAAAGGCTGTGTGTGATAAAAATAACAACCAACAATCACTCACCCCTTCCTTGTAGATTGTAAAATGCTTCCACATGCTTTGTGTCATTTGATCATTTTCACAGAAATGTTAAAAGGACAGTTGTTATTCAGTAGATGAAGAAACTGTCTCCCAGAGGTGAAGTGATCTACATAGGGGGTCACACAGTTCATACCTGAGCTAGAACCAAGGTTCCCTGAGTTCTAGCCTCACATTCCTTTATTATTCAGGGTGACTTCCCATATCAACATACCTGCTCACACTGTGAAAGCAGATATTTGGACACATGCACAGGTAGAATTGGGGAGGGTAATGGTGCAGGGAAGACTGCCTAGGTATGATGAATGTTTGTGTGTTTGCGTGCGCACGCACGGGGGCCAGCACACATGACACCATACCTTGGGAAAGGAATACCAAGGGAGTGACAGCTGTTAATGCAAAATCTCCTGGTATTGGGGGGTGGGATTGTGAGTGGTTAAGAGCAGAGGTTCAGGAATTTGGGTTCAAATCCTATTCCACCTCTTCGCTGTGTGACCTTGAGCCTGTAATATTTTTAATGCCATCATTTCCTACTACTAACAATTTTTTTGCATAGTCCTTCAGATAATTGATTGAGAATTAAATAAGATAATTCATGTTAAATGCTTAGAGCAGTGCTTGTCGTGGAGTGAACACTCAGTATTGTTTTTGTACCTTTTATTACTTTCTCTCTTTTTATCAGTGTTTTTTTATGACACTGAGGTGATTAAGCATCTTTTATTGATGTAAATCATAGGAAAAAAAGCCTTGCCAATAGTGCAAGTGCCATTAGTAGGGCTACAATGCCATCTAGCCTTTGAGCTCAGGAATATTTTACTGTTTTGTGGAAGTTCTAAAACATGTCAAAAAACTGTCTTGAGACAGTCAACAGAGTTAAAGTGGAAGCCAGTGACCACTTGGACTTGTTTCGTAGAGAGCTCTGATGATTTTCCTTCTCCATGTAAATTTACTGGTGGCTTTACAAAGCATAAGATAATACTTTGCAAAGTACCATCTTGAGTAAAACATACAGAGACATTAAACTCCATCTAATATAAATGACTTATCCTCTCCTGTTTTCTTTCCATGTCTGGTTATACTTATTTCTCTGTGTTTTGTTTTTATTTCTGTGTCCACAGTCATCACTTTAGATGGTAAACTCCATTCAGGCAGGGACTATGTTTGCTTTTTTGAACCAAGAGAACGGTCTTTACATTCTTAAATGGTTTTTAACAAAACAAAAACAAAGACTAATGCTTTATGACTTGGGAAAATTATATGAAATTCAAAATTCAGTGCCCATAAATAACACTTTATTTAAAGTTTTTTATAGCCATGCTTATTCGTCTAATATTGTCTGTGGCTGTTTTGATGTTACAATGGCAGAGTTGAAGAGTTGCGACAGAGATCAAATGGCCTGCAAAGCCTAAGATATTTACACTTTGGCCCTGTAAAGAAAAGATTTGTGCTGACTCCTGGCCTAGGATAACTAGTAGATCCCCTTAAAAGTTGAGGTTTCATCAGTAAATACGACAATGGCCATATTGTCATTGTATTTTCAATGTCTTAAAATGGCTTTCAAGATTTTCATTGCTTCTTAAACAACATGGAGAATGGTAGAAACTGCGATGCGATGCCAGTTTTTTTAAAGCTACAGTGGGATTAAATAGCTCAAGATGCTCAAGAAGGCTTACTTTCGGACTCTAAGATCATAGCTATGAAGTTCATTTTAGGTAAGAGGCACAAGACAGGACGACTGCAACCTTGAGTCTCAAACAACACCAGTAATCTATAAACCAGCAATAATAACTGATATTGCACGGGGCTGTTTAGAAGATTAACTGGGATGATCTGTTTGTTGTTATTATAAGATACCCTCATTGCGTGCTTATACCTTATAGCACTTGACTTTCATTTCCTTCCTGGACGTCTTCCACAGGCGGAGTGCCTGGGAACCTGTCTGGGATGAAACAATGGTGGTGGTGTGGTCAGGGTGACTGTCGGCAGCTCCACCAACAGAAGGGCCCCCAGACACTTCCATGGCACTTCCTCCAATGAACCAACAAATGAACGAATGAATGTGCTTTCCTGGGGTCCTGACCCAAATGCAAACAGTGAGTCTGCCAGAATCTTACTTTAATGCTGCCCTAGACCTAGATGCAAGTCAGTCTTGCCTTATTCAGATTCTACTCCATGGGACACTGTTATCACATACCACACATGCTTTGGCTTAAGTTTTGAAAACCCAAGCACAAGTCTGAAACTGTTTCTAACAAGTGTGAATTTTCCCACCTGTTGTTTGTTTTTTTTTTCTATTTGTTACACCTGCTTATTGGGTGGATGGTATCAAAAATTTTCTCCACAGTTTAGAGAAGATGACAACTTTTTTAAAATAGGTTTGAACTTCTAATCTTATCTGGAGTGTTAGTTCCTGAAATGCAGGGCTTGAGAAGACAGAAGCCTCATTTTCACATGTTCAGTTCAGAATCTCTCCCTTTCTAGAGCATTTAGGAATTGGTCATCATTCTTCTACCAAATTCTGAGCATACCATTTCCAAACCAGAATAAGTTATAATGCAGTATTGGTAGTTTTACCTGAATTATAAAAATTAACATCTGTATCTTTTCAAATCAGAACTCAGACCCAACACTTTATCTTTTTCTATAACAGGGAATTGGAGGAAATTTTGTGAACTTGTAGTTTTATATTTTCTACCACTCACAGTAACGTTCATTAGTTTTTGAAAATCAAAGCTTCTAACACTCATCTACTTGAAAAAATAAAACAAAAACAAGCAAGCAAATGAATAATATACAGTTGCACTAAAATTGTAATGGCCATCTAGCATAAAGATATTTCTCAGTGTTCAGCATGAGAGGTCACTTTAATTGAGACTATCAGTGCTTAGGAGAAAAGGAGATAAACAAAGCATGATCTGCTATTGGATAAAAGGCAGAATTTCTACATTTGATCCTTATTATTCGTGGATTCCATATTTGACAATTTACACCTACTTGCTGAAATTTATTGGTAACCCAAAATCAATAATTGTAGTGTTTTCACTGCAATATACAGACATGCACAGGGTGGTGAAAATTTTGAGTCACCCTATGCACACATTCCCAGCCGAGGTCAAACAAGGCAGCGCTCTGCTCTGCCTTCTTGTTTCAACTCTCATACTGTAAACAAGTGTCTTCTTCACATTCTACTTTTGTGTTTTTTGTTGCTAATTTTGCTCTTTAAAATGGCCCAAGCATAGCGCTGAAGTGCTGTCTACCTGTTCCTATGCACAAGAAGGCTGTGATGTGCCTTATGCAGAAAATGTAAGTTAGATAAATCTCATTCAGGCATGAGTTACAGTATTGTTAGCCCTGAGGTCAATGTTAATGAATCAACAATATATATTAAATAAGATATCTTTAAACAGAAACACACATGAAGCAAGGCTATGTATTGATCAATTGATGAAAATGTGACCAGAGGCTCACAGGAACCTGACCCTGTATTTCCCCTAGGAGCAAAGGTCCAGTGTTCCCTAATTCAGTGTTCTCGGCAATTTATAAAGCATAACTACCTCAAATAAAAAGAATCAACTGCATTTGGATTTCCTTTCTATTCAAGTCTTAGATTTGGGGCTTATGTACTGTTAGTCCAGAAGAGTCTCTGGCTGTTAAAATTACAACTGTGTTTTATAATTACAACAATTATTCTCAAAGTGCTAACAAGAATTTCTTCCAGTCCTTCCAAGAGAATTACAATTCTCTATTTTATTAATACTGTACCATGTTCAAAAAAGAACCATACTGAAGGCTGAACACCCAGCACAGATGATATAGGAAGGGGTCGGAGATAAGAAGGGAATGAAGAAATGGGTGGCAGCCAGGGAAGTATTAGTAAGTGTTTTCCCATCCCAACCACTACTGAGACCTTTTGCTCACCCTGGCCAAAAAGTTTATACCACTAGGGAAGGCTTCCTTTCAGGAAAGGGCATGAAGGGTGGGGTTATGTGGATGAGATGTTGATCCAGCCTTTTCCTATAGGGAAAGTATAGCCAAGAGGATGGAGTTGTCAATGAATAAATAATACTAATGGTATATAAGTTGGGGGTCACCTGTTAAAATCAACCGTAGCATAAGGTTATGCTTGTAGGTGGATGTTAACAGGAATTTGTACATGAGCTGTTATTACACAATATCCAAAAAGGGGGAAACCTCTGGCAATCTTTATAAAGTTTTTCTAAGAAAAAAAGCCATTTGCAACTTCAGTGACTGCTGTATCCACAGAATTCACTTTCATTCAATGGGAGAACAATCTTTGATTTCCAACCCCACTCCCAAAATACCTGATTTTAATAGCAAAGGAGATCAAGGTGGGTTTTTCTTGTTGTCTGTAAGAGATAAGAAAAATTACTTATTTTGGCTTCTGTGAAACCAAGGAAATGTCACATTTTCTTCATTGTAATGCACATGTGACGTTATTTCCCTCAAACCGGATTCTAATTTTCTGTAATTCAGTAGGACAGCTCACAGAACTTTCTAGCCCACAGTTCTAAAGTGCTGTGGAGAAAATTAAATCATTGCAAAAGATGGGAAGTGGATGAATTGTGATGCTTATAAAAACGTGTGATGATTCACAGATAAGTTTCATCCACAGTGTGAGCCTTTGGGAATACTAAGGAAGGTGATTCGGCCTCAAGGTTTTTAAAATTATTTTCTACTTTTGTGCTCTACTTGTTAAAAAAAAGTTGTATAGCATCAGATCAACAGACAATTATGAGAATTATGATCAACTGAGAATAATGTTCTACTCACATCTAAGTAAAATGTATACTGAAAAAAATCTGAGGTACACATCAATGTGATAGCCACTACCAGTGTATTTTGTAAGATTCAATCATGAAATCTTGCAACCATTACACACTGTCTTGCCCAACCATTAAATACCAAGAATTCTTCCTGTTTCCAAATTTTAGTCTAATCAAAAGAACATGTACTTTCCCTTTAAGCATTCAATCCTACTCAGTGTTATTAGGACACTCAGGAATTCTTTTGTAGAATATCAAAGATTTGTCATAACTGGAGAAATCACCTACTGTGTTAACCTTAACTTTGGGGAAAAGGGTTTTCACTTTTTTAATGTCCCTTTTCCTACTCCTCCTCCTCTCCCCCTCTCACCCCAGCCAGAATGACTAAGGGTACCTTGCATCATATATGCATTTGATCCGTATTAAATAATAATAGTGGTAACAAGGCACAGAAATTGGGGTCAGAGATGGAGTTATCAGATTCTTCCGCTAGGGTGTGGAGAAAATCATAAAATCCCTTTGCTTTGGTTTCCTCATTTATGAAACAGAGGTGAAAATGCTCATCAATTCTCATAAGGCCACGTGGTTTAAATATACAATTGATGGCCAGGCAATTATAACAATTCCAAACAGGAATAGTAAATGATGCTTTAGAAAACCTTGGCTGGTTATTACAGCTTCTGTTTATACATTTGTCTTCTCTAGCAAGGATATGACTCACATTAAGTATGGGGTTTTAATCTAAATTGACATGTTTCTGGTTAAAAAAGAAAAAAGTCAACCAAATGTTAATTTAGGGCACATTGTATTTATATGGGGGAAAAAGAGTGAGAGAGCATCCTGTCTGGGTCATTTTGTCCCTCCACTGTTGACATCTGTGTCTGGCACCAGGGGAGTAGGAGGGGCCACCGGAGGATTCAGTCATGAACCTGGTGGTGGGGACCTTGATGACCGTTGGTCACACTGCTACAGTACTTTGCACTTGGGGGTATTTGTGAATTTACCACTTCATTTTACTCTGACAACCCCCGGTGTAGCTCATAGAGGTGGATTTAGTTCTCATGTACTCCTGATGAAAGAACCGAAGCTGGGGGAAAGTAAACAACACCCTGGTGGCCCCAGCCAGTCAGCAGCAAAGAGCCTGGGGCCTTTGGGACCCGACCCAGGGATCATCCCACTAAACTAGCCATTTCCTAGGGCAGGCTCCTGTGGATGGGGGTTGTCAAATTTCCTTACCTGGAGATCTGTAATGTCATGTCTGCGCCTATGGAATAAAGGAAATCCTTTTGGCTGCTTTTTGGAATATTTATGATGAGGGCATGTGCTTTTTTTGAGTTTGGGTTTGGCTGGTTTGGTCTTTGTGTTTATTGTTTGTTTTCTCAGGAGGTGGTTTAATATGCTTCCCCTCTTGAGGGCTCTAAAATGTTATTTGCTCATCCTTTTTTTCTAAATACAATAAAAATATTTTTTTTATTTTAGAAAATACGAAAAGCATAAACATTAAAAGTAAAATAAGAATCACTTACTACCCGGAGAGAACCACTGTTCATACATTGATATACCACCTTTCTGTCTTTGGTAGTTGAAATTATAGGTGTAAATACTTGTATAGTCTACTTTTTTTTTTCCCCACATAGCCTTGTATTGTATTTTCAGTGTCATTAAATGTTGATTATAAAACTAATGTTGATGGTCCCACTAACAATACATTTTTGGAGGTACTCCATTTATTTAACCTTTCCCCAACTGTTGGACAGTTGTCTTGTGCTACTAAAAGGAATACTGCACTGTATAAAAGAGCACTGAAGGTTGTGCCTTAGTCCTTGTTTGCATTTCTGATTATGTCCCTAAAATAGATTCCCTAAGAAGAGGTTCAAACATTATGTCTTAAAAAGAGATTCCTAAAAGGAAAGGCACAACCATTTTAAGGCCATTGATACACACTTCCGAATTACTTTTCGGTGTGTGTGAGGGCTCCTCACATGCTGAGAAGAACCCGTGACTTTTCTGCCTGGCAGAACCCTGTCATCCACTCTTAGTGTGTGATCCGGGATCGTGCATTACTTTTTACAATAGCCTGAGTGTCAACAAGAAGGTAATTGGCAATTTGCTTAGATTTTACTTCATGGATTTTAAAGCCATATATACATGTATATACATATATATTTTTTAGGTTATCAGCTCTTTGGTGCTTCCTGCTATGTTAGTCAGTACTCTCCAGAGAAACAAAACCAATAGGATAGGAGGGAGATGATAGATTTGATAGATCGATAGATAGATAGGGATTTATTATAAGGAATTGGCTCACGCAATTATGGAGGCTGACAAATACCAAGATCTGCAGGGTGAGTTGGCAAGCTGGAGACCCAGGAGAGTGAATGGCATAAGCTCCCTTCCAGAGGCTGGCAGGTTTGAGACCTAAGTAGAGCCAGCGTTTTATTTCAAAGCTGAAGGTAGGAAAAAAACCAATATCCCAGCTCAAAGGCAGTTAGGCAGGAGGAATTCCCTCTTGTTTAGGGGAGAATCAACATTTAGTTTTATTCAGATCTTCCACTGGTTGGACAAGGCCCACCCACATTAGGGAAGGCAATCTGCTTTACTGAATCTATCAATTTAAATGTAAACTCATCCAAAACTACCCTCACAGAAACACCCAGAGTACTATTTGACCAAATATCTGGGCACCCTGTGGCCCAGTCAAGTTGACACATAAAATTAACCATCACACTTACACTCTTGTGCCACCTTTGCCTGCCTGTCTACCCAAACCAACAGCTTCAGGGGACTGAAATAACAACATTTTTTTTTTCTTTAGGACAGGAGCTTTTTCTGGTGGTTTTGCTACTTCACGTCATTCAGAAACAGAATGGGCAGGCTTCCCTTAACTTGCAAACATGGTATGTTGTGACATATAGAAACCTGATGATGTGATGGTTAGATTCCAACATCAGCTCTTAAGAGCCCAGTCACATAACAGTGTTTCTGAATGTGGAAGTAAGGGTACCATTTCAACTCTAACCAGCCATTTTATCCCCACTGGGAAAAATGTACCCTTGAGTCCCAAATCAGGATGCCAGAAACATGCAGCTTGCGCCATGCTTCTGCCTCATACAGCAAATCAGGAACCTGGGCCTGGGTAGACAGGATAAGATCTTTGACCCAAGAGCCTCCTTTTCTATACTTTCAAAATGTCCTGAATTGATAGGAAAATGGAAATTGCTTTACTTCTGAAGTATTATGTATCTTTGTCTACTCATACAGTCATTTATTCATTACATTCATTCATTTTTTATTTCATTTTTCAACAGTATCCTCCATGCCAACTTAAGAAGACTACATGCATAGGGACAAGTGAGGAAGGGAATTAGAAATTCTTTGTTTTAGAGATGCTTGCAAGTCATTTCCAAGTTAAGAGTTCAAATTCATGGTCTGCCGGTTACCATTCCTAAATGACCTGTAGATAGGAGTGCCTGGTTTCAAGTTTGGGAATGAACGTAAGGATTATTCAAAATTCAAGAAAAAGATTAAAATATAGGTAACTATCAAATAGTAGAGGGGATACTAGACTGCTTAGAAGTTAAGCCAGATAGAGTATACTGTATTTCTAAAGTGGAGGTCTATATCAGCCCTGATTGTGTGACTTGATGACCTGGATGCAGAATTTGATATCAAGACAGTGAATTCATTTATTCATTGAATGAGTCAGCAAGTATTATGCCAGATACTTGTGAAAAAGAAGTGGGTCTTAATACTTTTTTTTTAAACATCTTTATTGGAGTATAATTGCTTTACAATGGTGTGTTAGTTTCTGCCGTATAACAAAGTGAATCAGCAATACATATACATATATCCCCATATCTCCTCCCTCTTGTGTCTCCCTCCCATCCTCCCTATCCCACCCCTCTAGGTGGTCACAAAGCACTGAGCTGATCTCCCTGTGCTATGCGACTGCTTCCCACTAGCTATCTATTTTACATTTGGTAGTGTATATAAGTCCATGCCACCCTCTCAGTTCATCCCAGCTTACCCTTCCCCCTTCCCCATGCCCTCAAGTCCATTCTCTACGTCTGCATCTTTATTCCCGTCCTGCCCCTACGTTCTTCAGAACCTTTTTTTTTTTTTAGATTCCATATATATGTGTTAGCATACAGTATTTGTTTTTCTCTTTCTGACTTACCTTACTCTGTATGACAAGTCTCTAGGTCCATCCACCTCACCACAAATAACTCAATTTCATTTCTTTTTATGGCTGAGTAATATTCCATTCTATATATGCACATCTTCTTTATCCATTCATCTGTTGATGAACACTTAGGTTGCTTCCATGTCCTGGCTATTGTAAATAGTGCTGCAATGAACATTGGGTGCATGACTCTTTTTGAATTATGGTTTTCTCAGGGTATATGCCCAGTAGTGGGATTGCTGGGTCATATGGTAGTTCTATTTTTAGTTTTTTAAGGAACTTCCATACTATTTGCCATAGTGGCTGTATCAATTTATATTCCCACCAGCAGTGCAAGAGGGTTCCCTTTTCTCCACACTGTCTCCAGCATTTATTGTTTGTAGATTTTTTGATGATGGCCATTCTGATAGGTGTGAGGTGATATCTCACTGTAGTTTTGATTTGCATTTCTCTAATGATTAAAGATGTTGAGCATCCTTTCACGTGTTTGTTGGTAATCTGTATATCTTCTTTGGAGATATGTCTATTTAGGTCTTCTGCCCATTTTTGGATTGGGTTGTTTGTTTTTTTCATATTGAGCTGCATGAGCTGCCTGTGTATTTTGGAGATTAATCCTTTGTCAGTTGCTTTGTTTGCAAATATTTTCTCCCATTCTGAGGGTTGTCTTTTCATCTTGTTTATGGTTTCCTTTGCTGTGCAAAAGCTTTTAAGTTTCATTAGGTCCCATGTGTTTATTTTTGTTTTTATTTCCATTTCTCTAGGAGGTGGGTCAAAAAGGATCTTGCTGTGATGTATGTCACAGAGTGTTCTGCCTATGTTTTCCTCTAAGAGTTTTATAGTGTCTGGCCTTACATTTAGGTTTTTAATCCATTTTGAGTTTATTTTTGTGTTAATATTCTTTTTAAAAAGAAAGTAGAGAGGTATAGAAGGTGGAGGGAGGATCTATAAAACATACCTTTTAATGCAGCCTTCCCAATCACTGCATTGCCATTAAAGAAGATTGCTCATGTAAAGAAACCACGTATGTTTTGTACTTTAAAAAATAATGCAGCTTACTGAAGCAGATTGGAGCTTTATTCCTTGAAACTAATAAAAGAGGCTTATGGGAGTTGGAAAGAAATAAAGAAAATGACTTTACAATCATTTGTAGATACACAACTATCTTTAAATGGCCTTTTTACTCTTTTTAATGAAAATATTCAAAAACCTCCACAGTAATGGGTAATTCACCTAGGAACTCATCTTCATTATTTGTGTAATTTTTAATTCCCCCAGCTTTTACTTTCATGTACATCAAAACCACTTAAGGACTCTAAAAAGATACTGAGAAGAATGCCATGTTTAGAGCAGAAAATTTTATTACTGAATTTACCATAGTGATCATCGTTTGTAAATCTAAGAAGAGAGTCCAATTTATGAACAGATGAAGCAGGAGAAATCAGCATGCCTCATTTGCATCCATACACACTGTCATCATGGATTACCTTTGGTTGCATTTTCTCCCTTAGCAGACAGGACACATATTTTATGTCACCTTGAAAGTAGAACTTGTTAAAAATCATGACGCAGTTTATTCCAGCCTCTTTCAAGTGTGCAGATCCTTATGACCCAGATATCCAAAAAGTTGTAAATTTCTCTGTCCACATATCCCTGTTTTATTAAAAGAACATCCATTTATCCCTAATGTACCTAGTAAACATCTAAGTGGGCCCTGTGCTGAGTACTGTGTAAACAAGATAAAGAGAGTGCCTGGTTCTAGGAATGTTGGCATCAACAGGTGGAAGTGGAATTACAAACTCAATTTGATTCTCCCTTTATTGTTAGGAAAGTGCAAAGACACATGCTCCCCAATGCTAAATGCCTCAGAGTAGTTACCTCATTCTGGGGCCAAATGGTACCTAGCTCTTGAGTAAACCCAGGGAGGATAAAGGGAAAGTTCCAAGAGCTATAGTGGACCACCTGGCTCCCCAGAGCCTCATATATGCCCTCTAGACAGAGGGAGCTAATCTTCTATTCTGTATTATATTGATGCTGTGTTTTAAGATAATAGACTCTGCACACTTCACCTTCCAGTAGCACTTAATTTCTTTAGATTCCTGATGTGCCTGGGGATGTGTGTTCAGTCCCACCCAAAAGTTCCCCTGGCAAGTTCTGACCTGTCTGCCCCAGTCCAGGATCACACTATCTAGTGGCAGCACTCATGAGGCCCACCTCTGTCAGTCTCCAGAGCCTTATATAACATTCTAATAATAATGGGAGATACCACTGAGCGGGCCCCCCACTGGGCAGAGCATTTTACATTCCCTGTGGGCTAACTGCACAATGACTCTGTAAGGAAGTCAGCCATCCTTCACTTTTTCACACGTGGGCAACTTGACATGCAGAGAAGCAGCTTATCGAAGATTGAACCCTGGGAGCTGGTGGCAAGAGCCAGTATTCAGAGCCATGTGCCTGATTCCTTCCTAAGCTCATGTTTTTTTTCTGATCCTCCACTGTGCCTCTCAAAGTACTGTGTTGCTTCCCATATTAGTATCAGTATTGTGATAAATGTGATAAACGTCTGTGGCTTGAGCAGAAATATTGAAAACAATAGTTCACCCTAGAGACATCTGAAGTTGCTGTGGCCCTAGCACAGTACTGCAGGTAGCAGTGTTTGCTGTGTGCCAAGCTCTATGCTAGGCACTTTATATACATTATCCCACCGAATCCTCAAATGTGAGATGGGCACCATTTTACACCACCATTTGAAAAGACAAAACTGACAGATGGAAAATCTGGAACTCAAACCAAAGGTGTCCAGTTCTACAGCTCACGTGCTGAATCACTGCAGAAAATAACCTTCCACAGCTTTGTTTTTAAAAAAGAAAATTGGGGGACCTTCAAGATGGCAGAGGAGTAAGACATGGAGATCACCCTCCTTCCCACAAATACATGAAAAATACATCTACATGTGGTACAACTCCTACAGAACACCCACTGAACACTGGCAGAAGACCTCAGACTTCTCAAAAGGCAAGAAACTCCCCCAGGTACCTCAGTAGGGCAAAATAAAAAATAGAAAAAACAGAGACAAAAGAATAGGGACGGGGACCCTATTCTTCCCTCCTTCTGGGAGGGATCTGTGAAAGAGGAAAAGTTTCCACACACTAGGAAGCCCCTTCCCTGGTGGAGACGGGGGTGGTGGGGGGGAAGCTTCAGAGCCACAGAGGAGAACACAGCAACAGGGGTGCAGAGGGCAAAGCAGAGAGATTCCCACACAGAGGATCTGTGCCTTCCAGCACTCACCAGCCCCAGAGGTTTGTCTGCTCACCCGCCAGAGCGGGTGGGGGCTGGGAGATGAGGCTTGGGCTTCGGAGGTCAGATCCCAGGGAGAGGACTGGGGTTGGCTGCATGAACACAGCCTGAAGGGGGCTAATACGCCACAGCTAGCTGGGAGGGAGTCTGGGAAAATGTCTAGAACTGCCTAAGAGGCAAGAGAACATTGTTTCGGGGTGCACGAGGAGAGGGGATTGAGAGCACCACCTAAACAAGCTCCAGAGATGGGCGTGAACTGCGGCTATCAGCGTGGACACCAAAGACGGGCATGAGACGCTAAGGCTGCTGCTGCAGCCACCAAGAAGCCTGTGTGCAAGCACAGGTCACTATCCACACCTCCCCTCCGGGGAGCCTGTGCAGCCTGCCACTGCCAGGGTCCCACGATCCAGGGACAACTTCCCCGGGAGAACACACGGTGCACCTCAGGCTGGTGCAACATCACGCTGGCCTCTGCTGCCACAGGCTCGCCCCGCATTCCATACCGCTCCCTCCCCCAGGCCTGAGTGAACCAGAGCCCCCTAATCAGCTGCTCCTTTAACCCGGTCCTGTCTGAGCGAAGAACAGATGCCCTCAGATGACCTACACACAGAGGCGGGGCCAAATCCAAAGGTGAACCCCGGGAGCTGTGCGAACAAAGAAGAGAAAGGGAACTCTCTCCCAGCAGCCTCAGGAGCAATAGATTAAATCTCCACAATCAACTTGATGTACCCTGCATCTGTGGAATACCTGAATAGACAACGAATCATCCCAAAATTGAGGCGATGGACTTTGGGAGCAACTGTAGACTTGGGGTTTGCTTTCTGCGTCTAATTTGTTTCTGGTTTTATGTTTATTTTAGTTTAGTATTTAGACCTTATTATCATTTGTAGATTTGTTTATTGATTTGGTTGCTCTCTTCCTTTTTTTTAAAAAAAATATATATGTTTTCCTTTTTCTCTTTTTGTAAGTGTGTATGTGTATGCTTCTTTGTGTGATTTCGTTTGTATAGCTCTGCTTTTACCATTTGTCGTAGGGTTCTGCCTATCCTTTTTTTTTTTCTACAGTTTTTAGCGCTTCTTATCATTGGTGGATTTGTTTTTTGGTTTGGTTGTTCTTTCTTTCCTTTTTTTAACTACATTTTTAAAAATAATTTTTAAAATAACTTTATTTTACTTTACTTTATTCTGTCTTGCTTTCTTTTTTTTTCTCCCTTTTCTTCTGAGCAGAGTGGCTGACAGGGGCTTGGGGCTCCGGCCGGGTCTCAGGCCTGTGCCTCTGAGGTGGGAGAACCGAGTTCAGGACATTGGTCCACCAGAGTCCTCCCAGCCCATGTAATATGAAAGGGCGAAAGCTCTCCCAGAGATCTCCATCTCAACCCTAAGACCCAGCTCCACTCAACAACCAGCAAGCTACAGTGCTGGACACCCTATGCCAAACAACTAGCAAGACAGGAACACAACCCCACCCATTAGCAGAGAGGCTGCCTAAAATCATAATAAGTACACAGACACCACAAAACACACCACTGGACATGGTCCTGCCCATAACAAAGACAAGATCCAGTCTCACCCACCAGAACACAGGCACCAGTCCCCTCCACCAGGAAGCCTACATAACCCACTGAACCAAACTTAGCCACTGTGGTGTAGACACCGAAAACAATGGGAACAATGAACCTGCAGCCTGCGAAAAGGAGACCCCAAACACAGTAAATTCAGCAAAATGAGAAGGCAGAGAAATACACAGCAGATGAAGGAGCAAGGTAAAAACCCACCAGACCAAACAAATGAAGAGGAACTAGGCAGCCTACCTGAAAAAGAATTCAGGGTAATGATAGTAAAGATGATCCAAAATCCTGGAAATAGAAAGGAGAAAATGAAAGAAACGTGTAACAAAGACCTAGAAGAATGAAAGAGCAAACAAACAATGATGAACAACACAATAAATGAAATTAAAAATTCTCTGGAAGGAATCAGTAGCAGAATAACTGAGGCAGAAAAACGGATAAGGGACCTGGAAGATAAAATATTGGAAATAACTACTACAAAGCAGAAGAAAGAAAAAGAATGAAAAGAATTGAGGACAGTCTCAGAGACCTCTGGGACAACATTAAACGCACCAGCATTCAAATTATAGGGGTCCTAGAAGAAGAAGAGAAGAAAAAAGGGCCTGAGAAAATATTTGAAGAGATTATAGTTGAAAACTTCCCTCATACAGGAAAGAAAATAGTCAAGTCCAGGAAGCACAGAGAGTCCCATACAGGATAAATCCAAGGAGAAACACGCCAAGACACATATTAATCAAACTATCAAAAATTAAATACAAAGGAAAAATATTAAAAGCACCGAGGGAAAAGCAACAAATAACATTCAAGGGAATCCCCATAAGGTTTACAGCTGATCTTTCAGCAGAAACTCTGCAACCCAAAAGGGAGTGGAGGACATATTTAAAGTGATGAAAGGGAAAAACCTACAACCAAGATTACTCTACCCAGCAAGGATCTCATTAGGTTCAAAGAGAAATGAAAACCTTTACAGACAAGCAAAAGCTAAGAGAATTCAGCACCACAAAACCAGCTTTACAACAAATGCTAAAGGAACTTCTCTAGGTAGGAAACACAGAGAAGGAAAAGACCTACAATAACAAACCCAAAACAAGAAAATAGGAACATACATATTGGTAACTACCTTAGATGGAAATGGATTCAATGCTCCAACCAAAAGACACAGACTAGCTGAATGGATACAAAAACAAGACTCATATAGATGCTGTCTACAAGAGACCCACTTCAGACCTGGGACACATATACACAGAAAGTGAGGGGATGGACAAAGATATCCCATGCATGTGGAAATCAAAAGAAAGCTGGTGTAGCAATTCTCATATCAGACAAAATAGACATTAAAACAAAGACTATTACAAGAGATAAAGAAGGACAATACATAATGATCAAGGGGTCAATTCAAAAAGAAGATATAACAATTGTTAATATGTATGCACCCACCATAGGAGCACCTCAATACATAAGGCAAATGCTAACAGCCATAAAAGGGGAAATTGACAGTAACACAATCAAAGTAGGGGACTTTAACACCACACTTTTACCAATGGACAGATAATCCAAAATGAATATAAATAAGGAAACACAAGCTTTAAATGATACATTAAACAAGATGGATTTAATTGATATTTATAGGACATTCCATCCAAAAACAACAGAATACACTTTCTTCTCAAGTGCTCATGGAACATTCTCCAGGATATATAATATCTTGGATCAAATCAAGCCTTGTTAAATTTAAGAAAATTGAAATTGTATCAAGTATCTTTTCTCACCACAACACTATGAGACCATATATCAGTTACAGGAAAAAATCTGTAAAAAATACAAACACATGGAGGCTAAACAATATACTACTAAATAACCAAGAGATCACTGAAGAAATCAAACAGGAAACCAAAAAACACCTAGAAACAAATGACAATGAAAATACAACCACCCAATACCTATGGGATGCAGCAAAAGCAGTTCTAAGAGGGAAGGTTATAGCAATACAATCCTACCTCAAGAAACAAGAAACATCTCAAATAAACAACCTAACCTTACACCTAAAGCAATTAGAGAAAGAAGAACAAAAAACCCCAAAGTTAGCAGAAGGAAAGAAATCATAAAGATCAGATCAGAAATAAATGAAAAAGAAATGAAGGACACAATAGCAAAGATCAATAAAACTAAAAGCTGGTTCTTTGAGAAGATAAACAAAATTGATAAAACATTAGGCACACTCATCAAGAAAAAAAGGGGGAAGACTCAAATCAATAGAATTAGAAATGAAAAAGGAGAATTAACAACTGACACTGCAGAAATACAAAGGATCATGATAGATTACTACAAGCAACTATATGCCAATAAAATGGACAACCTGGAAGAAATGGACAAATTCTTAGAAACGCACAAACTTCCGAGACTGAACCAGGAAGAAATAGAAAATGTAAACAGACCAATCACAGGCACTGAAATTGAGACTGTGATTAAAAATCTTCCAACAAACAGAAGCCCAGGACCAGATGGTTCACAAGCGAATTCTATCAAATATTTAGAGAAGAGCTAATACCTATCCATCTCAAACTCTTCCAAAATATAGCAGAGGGAGGCACACTCCCAAACTCATTCTATGAGACCACCATCACCCTGATATGAAAACCAGACAAAGATGTCACAAAGAAAGAAAACTACAGGCCAATACCACTGATGAACATAGATGCGAAAATCCTCAACAAAATACCAGCAAACAGAATCTAACAGCACATTAAAGGGATTACGCACCATGATCAAGTGGGGTTTATCCCAGGATTGAAAGGATTCTTCAATATACGCACATCAGTCAATGTGATATACCATATTAACAAATTGAAGGAGAAAAACCATATAATCATCTCAATAGATGCAGAGAAAGCTTTGGACAACATTCAACATCCATTTATGATAAAAAACCCTTCAGAAATTGGGCATAGAGGGAACCTACCTCAACATAATAAAGGCCATATATGAGAAACCCACAGCCAGCATCATTCTCAGTGGTGGAAAACTGAAACCATTTCCACTAAGATTAGGAGCAAGACAAGGTTGCCCACTCTCACCACTAGTATTCAACATAGTTTTGGAAGTTTTACCCACAGCAATCAGAGAAGAAAAAGAAATAAAAGGAATCCAAATCAGAAAAGAAGAAGGAAAACTGTCACTGTTTGCAGATGACATGATACTATACATAGAGAAGAATCCTAAAGACGCTACCAGAAAACTACTAGAGCTAATCAATGAATTTGGTAAAGTAGCAGGAAACAAAATTGATGCACAGAAATCTCTTGCATTCCTGTACACTAATGATGAAAAATCTGAAATAGAAATTAAAGAAACACTCCCATTTACCATTGCAACAAAAAGAATAAAATACCCAGGAATAAACCTACCTAAGGAGACAAAAGACCTGCATGCAGAAAACTGCAAGACACTGATGAAAGAAATTAAAGATTATAGAAACAGATGGAGAAATATACCGTGTTCTTGGATTAGAAGAATCAACATTGTGAAAATGACTCTACTACCCAAAGCAATCTATAGATTCAATGCAATCCCTATCAAACTACCACTGGCATTTTTCACAGAACTAGAACAAAAATTTCACAATTTGTATGGAAACACAAAAGACCCCGAATAGCAAAACCAATCTTGAGAAAGGAAAATGGAGCTGGAGGAATCGGGCTCCCTGACTTCAGACTATACTACAAAGCTATAGTAATCAAGACAGTATGGTACTGGCACAAAATCAGAAATATAGATCAATGGAACAGGATAGAAAGCCCAGAGATAAACCCACACACATGTAGTCATCTTATCTTTGATAAAAGAGGCAAGAATATACAATGGAGAAAAGACAGACTCTTCAATAAATGGTGCTGGGAAAACTGGACAGCTACATGTAAAAGAATGATATTAGAACACTCCTTAACACCAAACACAAAAAATAAACTCAAAATGGATTAAAGACCTAAATGTAAGGCCGGACACTATAAAACTCTTAGAGGAAAACATAGGCAGAACACTCTATGACATAAATCACAGCAAGACCCTTTTTGACCCACCTCCTAGAGAAATGGAAATAAAAACAAAAATAAACAAATGGGACCTAATGAAATTTAAAAGCTTTTGCAAAGCAAAGGAAACCATAACCAAGACGAAAAGACAACCCTCAGAATGGGAGAAAATATTTGCAAATGAAGCAACTGACAAAGGATTAATCTCCAAAATTTACAAGCAGCTCATGCAGCTCAATATCAAAAACAAACAACCCAATCCAAAAATGGGCAGAAAACCTAAATAGACATTTCTCCAAAGAAGATATACAGATTGCCAACAAACACATGAAAGGATGCTCAACATCACTAATCATTAGAGAAATGCAAATCAAAATTACAATGAGGTGTCACCTCACACCCGTCAGAATGGGCATCATCAAAAAATCTACAACCAATAAATGCTGGAGACAGTGTGGAGAAAAGGGAACCCTCTTGCACTGTTGGTGGGAACATAAATTGATACAGCCACTATGGCGAATAGTATGGAGGTTCCTTAAAAAACTAAAAATAGAACTACCAAATGACCCAGCAATCCCACTACTGGGCATATACCCTGAGAAAACCATAATTCAAAAAGAGTCATGTACCACAATGTTCATTGCAGCACTATTTACAATAGCCAGGACATGGAAGCAACCTAAGTGTCCATCAACAGATGAATGGCTAATGAAGGTATGGCACATATATACAATGGAATATTACTCAGCCATAAAAAGAAATGAAATTGAGTTATTTGCAGTGAGGTGGATGGACCTAGAGACTGTCATACAGAGTGAAGTAAGTCAGAAAGAGAAAAAGGAATGCTAACACATATATATGGAATCTAAAAAAAGATGGTTCTGTAGAACGTAGGGGCAGGACAGGAATAAAGATGCAGACATAGAGAATGGACTTAAGGACACGGGGAGGGGGAAGTGTAAGCTGGGACGAAATGAGAGAGTAACATTGACATATATACACTACCAAATGTAAAATAAAGCTAGTGCTAAGCAGGTGCATAGCACAAGGAGATCAGCTCGGTGCTTTGTGTCCCCCTAGAGGGGTGGGATAGGGAGGGTGGGAGGGAGACACAAGTCGGAGGGGATATGGGGATATATGTATACATATAGCTTATTCACTTTGTTATACAGCAGAAACTAACACACCATTGTAAAGCAATTATACTACAGTAAAGATGTTAAAAAATTTTTTTTAATTAAAAAAGAAAATTGTAACACTTTTTACTGGTGAGGCTAGTGATTTCTGGCTTCTATCCTATTCAAGTTGACTGCTGCCACTGAATACAATGGCACCTATTTTCCTCCCACTGTGCACATATTAGAACTTTACAGTAGGGATTATACTTGAATAGTCTCTAGGCTCCATGGCTCAGTACAGAATGGTAAGATTTTATGGTGAATTGTCAGCATAAGCATGGCATTCTATTATAATCATTAATTGAATAAATTAAAGTTTTATTTGTTTGAAAGAAAGATGGCGTTATACGGGGCACACGTGTGTGTGTGTGTGTGTGTGTGTAGGATATGCTTTTACTTGCATTAGCCAAGAAGTCAGAATCTGAACATATGACTGGAGATTCAAATATCTGAGTAACAATATTACTTTCTGACAGAGAACTATTTACTAGAAGATTCTCAGTAGGAATTGAATTGCTTTTATTAGTTTATTTAAAGTGTGCATTTCCCTTTTTACCTCTGTTTCAAAAGGGAGTATTTACGCTATTTCAGAATGTGTGAACATTCTCCATTTATAGAGCCATGGAAGATGTTTTCTGCCAGTTCCCTGGTTCAGCAGCTCTCAGTGAGTTCCAGTTAAGCCAGAAAAAAACTGCTGCCATCCTGCTCATCATCTTTGGCGAGCATTTCCTAACCCATCCCCCTCCTGCGCAGAGCAGCGGATCCCCACACTGGTGTCTGCAGGGCCATTTAGGAATCTCCTCTGATCCCATCCCTCTGTTATTCCTCTTCTCACTGCTTTGCTATGCTTTACTCAGTTTCCAACTTAATAGAAATGCAGATGGGCACATGAGCGTCTAGGTTTACCAAAATACACATTTTTCATGAGTGCTTCCCTCTTGGAATGTGTGGACAAAGTCAGCATATTATCTTCCCATTATCACTCTGTTTTAATGTCTAACTGACAGATGCCTGTCAGTAAAACAAGGCAGTAATGGGCAGGAAATATCTCTGCTCTTAGCGAGCAAAAAAGAAAGACCCTGGATTCCTGTAGTCACAGAGACACTTGTCAGCCCTTGTTAAGGAAGACTTATAAATGCCTCTGTGGCGAATACCTCTGAATGGCCTGAATGTTTTCACCCTTATTAGTGAGAAGGTGAAAAGGGAGCTGTTTCTCATACATGTGCAGGTTTCACCCACATGCAGTTTCTTTCTTCCCCTAGTGGAAGCTTGCCCATCGTGTTAATGTGCCACCATTGCAGCCTGGAGCTGGGTGTGGCCATGCCAGATGGCACCTGCAGGCTTCATTGGACAGGAGTGGTTTCCTGATGGGTCACAGACGAAGCCCAAAAATCTAATACAGACTTGATGACCTTAGCTAGTCAGTCTGAAGTGGTGTAGTTCTGCTGACTGGCTTCTACACTGGCAGCACCTTCAGATATATTCAGTGAATGATAAGACAGTGGAAATCCACAGGAGCAAGTGACACCAAGTCAGCTGTGCCGCAGTAAGCCGAAGAGGGTAGATTTTCAGATTGTTCTTGTTTTCCTAAGGGATCAGTAAATGCAGAAGACCTCTGTCTTCAGGGAGTGTTCAGCCTAGGGAAAGACTCTATCAACCCTAAAGACAAGAGTCATATACCAAAGTAGGCAAGGGAAACAGTGCCTGGCCTTCCAGTGAGAAGAGAGATACACAATGGCAGGGACTTGGGCTCAGACATATTTTGTGTCCTTTTTCATTACAAATCCAATTCTCTATACTCAAGCAGAAGGGTTAGTTATTGGGTGGTGATCTGATTTTTTTTTTAATTTCAATAAGGACAGATGGACCTTTAAGAATAACATAGAAAGCAACAAAAACAACTCAGTTACTGTAGGATGTACCTAAAGCATCAGTTCCTTACTCTGAAAATTGGCAGTCAAAGGAAAGAATGAAGCAGTTATTATGCCTTCTCTGTGCAAATTGTATTTCAGAATGACCAGATTGCAAGTGTTGATGAAGGAAAATCCTTTTTCACATGAGAACTCTAGCCACTAAACGTGGAAGGGAAGTTAGAATTGGAAAAGCATAATTCTGTAGCCCCCAAATGAAATCATTGATTCAAGCACCTGTCATAAATGGGATGCAATCATTAGACCATTAGGTATGTTATGGGGAACTCCACAATGGGGGAATCAGGCTGCCCTCACTTGAACCCACTAAAAGTGGTTCATTGTTATCTTAGGAGCCTCCCTGCTATGATGCAATAAGTAAGCACACAACATGAGCTATTGTTGCAGAAGAGTTGAACTTGAACTTAAACCAATTGGTAAGGTTCCAGAAAATACAGGGGATAGAAGAACAAGTTAAATGATACTACAAGACAAATTAAGAACGCAGCTATTGGGATGGGGCTTAAGAGGAGCCCTGTGAGAGTTTCTTTAGCAAGACATTGGCAAGGGGGAAAAAGGGAGGTGGCTGTGTGCAAGTGAGAGGGACTTAGATGTATCCAAATGTTACACCTTGTCTGGATCACTTAAACAAAGCAACCATAAACGATTTTTCAAGACAGTTGGAGAAATTTGAATACAGTTTGGGTAACAGATGATACCAAGGAATTATTAAGTTTGTTAGGTATGATAATGGTTTTGTGGTTCTATAAGAAATGTTCATATTTTTAGAAATTCATACTTAAGTATGTAGGGGTAAAATGACAATTTCTGAGACTTGCATAAAAATCTTAATAGGGTGGAAGGAAGGAAGCAAGGGTGAAACAAGTGTAGCAAAATCTTAATTGCTAGATTGGGATGATGAAGAATATGTGGGGTTACTGTAGTTTTCTCCCTATTTGTTTGAAATTTTTCTTGATAAAAATATTTTTTAAAAAGAGTAACAGCTCTCTCAGAAGGTGGTGGGGAATCCACTGGAGATGTGATTAGAAAAAGGTCATTATCTGATGATCAAAATTTTTATGTTTTTTTCTTTTTTTTTGAAGATACCCTTTATTTAAAAAAAAGAAAACTAGTTTTCTAAGATTTTGGGGGTAGGCACTGGAAACCAATTTCATTGCTTCATGTCAAGCAATTGGAGGAGAATTTGGGAGACAAATAGTCTCCAATGTGAAAGTGAATGCTGATCTTAGCTGGAATAACTTGCTTTCTTCAGCATCTGCAGTGGCTGGTCTCCAGGGGCTTATCTGGCTACATGTGTTTTTCACATTTATTAGTGAAATTGGAGATTCAAGAGTAAAACACAGTCCTCGGGAACACTGTGTTAATTTGTGACACACTCGAGATTTTTTAGCCCATAAAGTAAGTGAACGAGCTCCGTAGGGGTATAACTGTTATTTTCACCCTTGAAGGCAGTAAAGACCCACTGTATTTATTAAGTAATTAGAGAATAGAAAATGAATAGTGCTATGAAAATAGAAAAATAGACTCTCACTATTGCTATTAATAGTGTAATTTTTTTGTCTGTCCTGAAGGAAAACTACCATCAGATGAAAATTTTAAAGTAAAGGTAGACCTCTGGTTTAATATTTGGTTGTTTGGTCTTGGATAATAAGTTAATTCAGTGTCCATGTAAGGTTGTTTTTGTTTCTGTCAAACAAGAGGGGTCACTTTAAGGAACCTCACTCATTATTTTTGCAAGGACTAATATACAAAGAAATGAACAGACCAGATATTTGATTTAGGACCTTCCTCCTGAGTGGTTGACTGGCCTAAGGGAAGACAGCCCTCCACATAAGCTGATGCCCTGGAGCATTTCTAGCAGACTTTAAACACTCGGCTCCCGTGGAGGCTTGGGGAGAGAGTGGGCTGGTTCTCACACTAAAAAATGCCAGATGAAGCTGACACTCCAATGGGTGTGGGCTGTGTAAGATGTGGGGCCAATGCAACCACCAATGTCAAGATGCAGGGCAAGATGGGACAGACGGCCAGAGGAGCAAGTGCAGGAGGAGGCATGTGCTCTGCTTAGAAAACAGAAGGCCTAAGAGGCCCCTTTGAAGGGGTTTGGAAGTGCTTTGCATTGAGGTAAATAGGAAGTATCAATACGAATGAGGCCCTATTTGCCACCAATTTCACGGTCCACAAGAATCCAGAGGATACAGCTGTCAAGAAATTAAGTGATAAAGTGATCTCAGATAACTTGGTCCTTGGCTAAGTATTAGCTTTTTCTTGTGCTTGTTTATATCTTGATGGTTTAAAAGACTGGACACATTCTAGGGAACCAATAAAAAGAAACTGTGATTTTTGTGTGCATGTGTGAGTGTGTGGGTAGTGGAGGGAAAGGGGAGCAGTGTCCAAGAGCTGAGAAGAGTAATTCCAGGGAGCATTTCTGTGTTTGTTACCTATGTTATACAAGACTGTCAAAACAGAACTGTCAGCAGTTCTGCCCCCATAAGACGTTCGCTTGGGAAGATGGTAGGGTAGTAAGAATGACTACAGAGAGGTGGGCTAGGCAAGGGGATTAGAGGTAGGGTCTGGAAGGGACCTCTCTTCCCCACCCTGGTCCTCGGCTGATATGAGCTGACCCTGCTGCACTGCAATCTTAAGCACTGCCAGTTACCAAGTGACCACCACAGGCCAGGCACATACCTACCCCAGGTCCAGCGTGTCAGGGAGGAAACTGAGGCTTAGTGCCAAGTAAATTCTGAGTAGCAGTTCAAAGCCAGGACTCCTTGATCCAAAACTAGGGCCCTGTCCCCTCCCCCACAAAGGCTCCCAGAGGTTCCCCTGAATCCAAAGCCAAGTACATACAAAGGCAACACAGAAACACCCGGAGACTCTGACCACATGGGAAAGAACAAGTGGCGTTTGGGGGACTTTCAGTAATATGAAGCATAAGATAGGGAGCCCACCCATAATGCCAAAGACAGCTAAAGAGCAAAATCCAAAGAGTTTTGGTCTTTGCTCTGCACTTGCCTTACTATTTCTTGGCGAGCTGAGTAACTTCGGATATCCTCATGTGTAAATGGAGGTCCACCAGCCAAACGTCTCCTGGGGCTCCAGCAAACACTGCAGGGAGACCTGGGCCCCCGAGCCTGGCAGAATGCAGAGCTTGCACCCTACCCCGTGAGACAGCAAGACTGCAACCTCCCCATGGTCTTGGTGAAATGCGGCTAGGGAAAGCCCCATGGAACCCTGGGGCTTAAAATAAGCCACAGCTGGCTTTATTCCAGGCTCTGGGAGGCTGGGGTCAAGATGGAGCACATCTGTGTAGCTAGTACGGAGTTGTTTGTATGGAGGAGGGTGAGATACGACTTGGAATGAACCCCAAATCAACTTCCTTTAATGGCGGGCATTCACTTGGAGGCTGGTGGAAGATGTGTATGAACCTATCCACAAATCCAGAACTTGTAGTCCTTAGAGCGTGTTCAGCCCTCATTTGTAGCCAAAATATTTTCCTTCCATATCATCAGATATCCTGGTCAGTGTGCCGTACCATCCATACCTTCCTTATGCTGAACAGGTAGCTGTTTGGCACTGGGCACCCTGAATATCATTTGAAGCATACACTTTTCTCATCTTTGAGTAACGTCCCGTGAACATCTCATTCTGCTTTGCCTGCTCCCCTCTATTTTTTAAACTTGACGTTTAAACTTTTCTGATGTGCCCTGATTGTTCCCGAGCCCCTGGAACTCAACCGGGCAGCTCTGTTTCCCCGTGGCTCCCCTAGCTCAGCAGGGCTCCTTGTGCAGGACCAGTTGTTATTTACAAGTGTGATTCAGCTGTCGCTGTGTCTCTGAACACACAGGGTTGTTGTGGGATTTTAATTGCCATTTTCCTCTATATAATTAAAATGAAGTGAAAAAAATGGGATAGCCTCCAAAATCTGAATTAATTTCATGAGTACTTCTTGAGGGGAAAAAATATGTATAAATATTATAATCATTACTTGATTTGCCTTCAGCAGAACTAGAGGATTTTACCTGGCTGAAAAAAAAATTTAGTAATTTTAAATGGAAGTAAAATTAGCCTGATACTTCTTGTGGCTGAGAATCAGAATTAATAACGTGGATGGGAAATGATAAATAACTCTGGATATAAGTTTCAAAAAGAACATTGGGAACAAGCTGTAACTCTCTCTGGATCCAACTTGCCTTATGCTGGTCTGGGTTTTTTTCTTCCCATGGTTCATTGTTGGTGTTTACACGTTTCTCAATAAAATGCCATAACCCCCAAATCAAAAATTCCTTCATGCTCGGAAACAGGCGTTTCACCTGCTTACCCTGCTCTGTAAGCGTGACAATGAGCACGTAGCAGGGAAGAATGAAACGACAAAAAGAGAAGTCGGGTTTTTGTTTGTTTGTTTTTTTAATTCACTGGGCTCCCAGTGTTTCACTCTGCAGACTCATCAAGCACCTGATGGACATGTTTATAAAGACTTGGATGGTCACTTTATTTGGAATGACAAACTCTCTGCTCTACATAATGAGGTCAGTGAAGCATCCAGAAAAGAAATGTATAATTTGGTAGCTTGGGTCTGTAGGCACAGCCCTGCTGCTGCTATTTAAGTTTAATGAAGCAGCTATTTTGCCGCTAACACACTCTTAGTGAATAGCCTCCTTGGTGCGTTTTCGAAAACTTAAGTGTTGCTGGTAATCATGTCCCAGCAATCTCCTTGGAGAGCCTTTGTGCCATGTTCTCAGAAGAAATATGCTGCTTTTACATGTTAATGGTTTTGAAATTAGTCATGTGCTCCATTTCCATTGGAAAGGAAGGTCAGTGTGTGATTTCCTGCCTGTCTTCATTTTTTCTGAACATTCAGGATACTCTTAAGTCAGTTCATCAGCCATGCAGTGCACTGTCTGTTTATACCATGCCTGAAAAGCCAGGGAAATGTTCTATCAAAGAGCGAACCTATTCTCAGAGACTGTTCTTAGAATTCAAAGTCTAAAAATCCAACTCATAGGGGAAAGTTCCTGGACAGGCCATTATTGCTATTTTTTCCCCTTTCAATCACTGACCGACTTGTAGCATACATTCCTTGGCCTCATTAGAGGAGGCCTTGCTCCCTGAGTATGCAGCTCCTCGAAGGAGACTAAAGGACATTTTTGAGATCCTTTTTGAGGCAGATTTGCTCGTGTAAAACTAAGGGTCAGTTTTCTGAATCCTGGAACAGCATTAATGATGCACAGCTCTGTGGGAGCAGAAAGCCATCTAGCCATTCCATAGTTCTGCACTTTCATTCCCTCAAATTTAGGGCATTGGGTGGTATCCCCTGAATTGGCAAGGGCATGATTGCTAGGGGGAAGGTGCCATGTCCTCATGGCTCTGCAGCCCTGGAGAGGGTCTGGGGAATACTCCATACTGTTTGGTGGCCTGTGCTTTCCCTTGGGAAATGCAAAGCAGGACTTGAAATGGTTAGACCCTGCACCACCAGAAACTTCCTAGGAATACCTAGTAAGTTCTCAAAAAATGCTTGTTTGAATGGATAAGATAATGAACGAATCCTTTGATTTGCTTTGTTGGCCAACTCTGGCTTTGGAGGTCATACAGGGCCCTTCCAGGACATACTGAGCACCTGAGGAGCCTACTTTTTAAAATCTCTGGAATTAGGGCTTCCCTGGTGGCGCAGTGGTTGAGAGTCCACCTGCCGATGCAGGGGACACGGGTTCGTGCCCCGGTCCAGGAAAATCCCACATGCCGTGGAGTAGCTGGGCCCGTGAGCCATGGCCACTGAGCCTGCGCATCGGAGCCTGTGCTCCGCAATGGGAGAGGCCACAACGGTGAGAGGCCCGCGTACCGCAAAATAAATAAATAAATAAAATAAAATAAAATAAAATCTCTGGAATTAGCATTAGGGCTGAATTTGGAGGTCCAGTCTGGCTCTAGACTGCCCCGCGGAGCTTGGGCCTGCCCAGGCAGCCCACATGACCAAATTAGCGCCAGGGCGCACACACCCTTATGCTCTTGTTTTCACCTTTAAAAATCCTGTGGGTAATTTTTATACCCAAATAGAGATGCCAATGCATCAGGCACCTCCCCAAAATAGCCTTCTTATCCTACATCTGAGAGATTAAAGTTGACTTGGCACTGAAAATACAGTTCTGACAGAAGCAGACTTAAAAAGGCAGCTGGGTGCGGCTTGTGTTTTCTTTTCCAGTGTATTTAGATTAGCTAAGATAATGGTAGCTGCTGGAACAAATAGACACGAATATCAAACATAATAGCAGTTTTTCATCGGGTATCTGTACTAAACATTTTCATGGAAAAGTGCAACCTGTGTTGGGGGACGTGAAGGTGACAGGTCTTGGGAGGGTGAGGAGACACAGGGTGTGAGCAAGACTCCCTTTGTGCTCCCTGTGGGGAGGGATGGAGTGGCACAAGGTCAGGGCTCAAGTGTGATCCAGAGGGAGCAGTGGGTACAAACTGACCAGCCATGGAGGAGAGCAGTTATACAAGACGGAAACGAGATGCAACCCAGGCCAGAAAAAGAGCAGGAAAGGTTAATATAGTAATAAAATACGCATGTGCATGGCTCCCTGTGCACGGCTCATTCCAGCTCCCAGAGCACATTCACCTGTCTCATCTTTTTTTTTTTTTTTTTTTTTTTTTTTTTGCGGTACGCGGGCCTCTCACTGCTGTGGCCTCTCCCGTTGCGGAGCACAGGCTCCGGAAGCGCAGGCGCAGCGGCCACGGCTCACGGGCCCAGCCGCTCCACGGAATGTGGGATCTTTGCGGACCGGGGCACGAACCCGTGTCCCCTGCATCGGCAGGCAGATTCTCAACCACAGCGCCACCAGGGAAGCCCTACATGTCTCATCTTATTTGAGGCCTCACAAACAACCAGATGAGGTGGCTCAGGAAGTATCAATACCCTAATTTCAAATGCAAGTAATCTCAGCAAAGTCGGAGAGACTGAATGGTTTACACTGGTGTGTGGTGAGCCAGGGTGCAAGCTTGGGTGTCCTGCCTCTAAGAACAGAGCCTTGCCCATAACTCTGTGGTCCTTATGGAGGTTCGGGGGCTGTGAGGCAAGAGGGCTGCACAGGTGAGCAGGGCTCTCTTCCCTGCCGTTCCCGCTCGTCCTCTGGACGCATCCTCGTGATGCCAGCCATGTTTCCATGGAAATCACTTACTGACAGCAGAAACGCAGCCAAACTGTACTCTGTCCCTTAAAGGGGTCACAGTTTCACAGACAGGCCTTTTTATCTTCACAATTGTCTAATCAGGCTTTCATTTCTGTAGCCACTCCTTCCTTTTCTATTTGTCTCCCTCTCGTCCACCTATTCCCAGCCCTCCCACTGAGTGCAGCTGAATTTGGCCAATGCCAAATCATACTTTATTCTCAGCCTGAGGAATTATATAAGGTGTGAAGCCTGGCCAACAAAGAACTCCTCCCATCAGTGTAATTTGAGGTTTCAAGTGTATATGGACACCACTCCCAGAGAAATCCCAGAGAGCAGCACTCTTGGGTGGACTTCCTAGGAGCGGCATTGATAAGAAAGCAGTCAAATGGCACTTGAAATTTTGCGGAAAGATCAGTGGAAGACAATGCTAGGCTACAAACCCACAGCTCAGCTCTTTCTAGCATCCCTGGCAACAGCCTGCCTGCTGTTTTCCCAGGTGGCTCTGAAAGAGACAGGGAAATGCAGTGGGCCATTTGTCACTGCCTGAGGTGCAACATATGCATGCCAATTGGTGCCCGCAGCCTGCAAGGCCCACTCCTGCCCCACACCTTGATCTCAGCCCGTGGGCTTCTTCTTTTTTTTTTTTTCCAGTCGCACCACGCAACATGTGGGGATCTTAGTTCCCTGACCAGGGATCAAACCTGTGCCCCCTGCATTGGAAGCACGGAGTCTTAACCACTGGATTGCCAGGGAAGTCCCCCTGGGCTTCTTTTTTTTTTTTTTTTTTTGCGGTACGCGGGCCTCTCACTGTTGTGGCCTCTCCCGTTGCGGAGCACAGGCTCCGGACGCGCAGGCTCAGCAGCCATGGCTCACGGGCCCAGCCGCTCCATGGCATGTGGGATCTTCCCGGACCAGGGCACGAACCTGTGTCCCCTGCATTGGCAGGCGGACTCTCAACCACTGCGCCACCAGGGAAGCCCACCCTGGGCTTCTTTTGACTGAGGTTGGGGAGGTGTGCTTCCTTGTCTCCTCCTCCACCTGATTTTGATTCCCTCTCTGGGGCTGGAACCAACTCAGTGCTTCCCACCAGGATCGAGGTGCCCATCCTCTGTGTAGTCCCTCCCACCCCACTTTCAATTCAAGACATGGTCTTTGAGGAGTGTGCGGACTCACCCTGGTGTGCAGGACTTTAGTATCTCAGGGTTATTCTGATGTGTGCTGGTCAGTGGATGTGCTGGCGTGTTCTTCAGTGAGTGCTGGACTCGAGTATCATTTCAATCCTAAGTTGGGTTCAGGGTTCTGCAGAGATGGCACGAGGGAAACAGCCAGGGCTTGCTTGCAGAAGAAGGCAAGGTAGAGGAGCCTTTTATTTCTTTATGCCCAACTCAGTGCCTGGCACTCTCTGTGAATGGAATAAACTGATCAGATGGTGGGTAATATCCCTTTCACCCTTGAGAAGACAAGTGAAATGAAGAGTATCATCCAGAAGTGAAACTACAGTTTTAAGGAAACTCTACTTCCAGAACTGTTTGAAGGGCATTTTATTGCAGATTTAGGTCAGACATTTAGAACTACTTCCTTTGGTGAGGACTTAATCTAGTCTAGTTATAAGTGAATGAACTTGGGAACCTTGTGTGTCTGAGTGGCATTCCCCTCACTAAGGGCAGCCTCACCGTTGACCAGCCTGGCCTCCTTTTCTCACTCTGCATCCCTTCTTTGCCTCCTTCCAGCTCCGTGGAGTGGAGGGAGAGAATGCTTGGCCCTCTGAGCTGGAGTTAATGCAAAACCCGAAAATAGACTCTCAGACTGCACCCAGACATAATGATTCCGTGCGGCAAGAAGGTCACTGTGTCTGCTTTTCCTGCCAACACACCCCTGGCTCTTAATCTGTGGCTGCCTTGTGAAGCAAGAGAGCTGTGCCAGGAAGTTACACTTTGTGACTGTGAGGCATTATGAGAATTTAAAATCATGTCAATGGGGATTTATAAGGGCAGGCCAGGGGACAGGGGTTAGACAGAGATTTAGAAGCCGACCTTTGAACATCCTTTTTGTTCTGTGGCCCCAGCTACAAATCGACTCCACCCTGCCAACCCTGCCAAAAATTAAAAAGTTTACTGTGGTTATTCAAGTGGTGGGGTTTTGAGTGATTTTTATTTTCTTTGTGCTGTTCTGTACTTTCTGTAACGTATATTCTTGTTTTTGCAATGTGGAGAAAAAAAAAAAGCAACAAATCCTAGTTAACAAGGAAAAGTATACTAGCTAATCGTCTCATTGTGTTTCTTGAATGCTTGGTACCTGGGGGTTGAGAAGCCCACCGGAGTCGTGACAATGACATGGAAGGGGCAGCCCTGCCTCTGCCCCACATCAGGCCTAAGACCAGGGCTGGTGTCCACAGCCCTCGCCCCATTGCCAGGTTCCAAAGGGCTCCTGGAAGAGGCCAGACCGCAGACCCTGAGAGGACTAGAGGCAGCCTAGGAGAACAGGAAATGGAGCCAGCCAGACACCTCGGCAGGAAGAAGGGGATTCCGTTCCCATCCAATGGTCAGGCCTGTGGGATATGTGCTTGTCAGCAGGGACAGTGTCAGCTCAAGTTCATCTGGAAACACTGCGTTCTCCTCCTGAGAACGTCCAGTTGATGCACATTGTTCTGGAAGTTGGGCAGATCCTATTTTCCAAACCTGTAAGAGTCGACTAAAATGTAACAAATATCTGGGAGAAAATAACCCTTTGAGGAATTCCAAACATGCTCTTAGGGTTGGGAAGCAAACTTATTTAGACTTGGGGGCCTTGACCACCCAGACTGGTTATTGACAGGAACTCAGTCTATCCATCAAGCCTGTCACTGTCCACTGAGTCCAGGCTGTCCCAGGCTCAGGAGCTCGAGGTGAGCAGACTGGGCAGAGATGGTCCGTACAGACCATGAAACTGTGTCCTCTCACCTTTAGACATAAAGAATTCCTCCTGGGCTTCCCTGGTGGCGCAGTGGTTGAGAGTCCGCCTGCCGATGCAGGGGACACGGGTTCGTGCCCCGGTCCGGGAAGATCCCACATGCCGCGGAGCGGCTGGGCCCGTGAGCCATGGCCGCTGAGCCTGCGCGTCTGGAGCCTTGCTCTGCAACGGGAGAGGCCACAACAGTGAGAGGCCCACGTACCGCAAAAAAAAAAAAAAAAAAAAAGAATTCCTCCTGCAAGTTTCTCTTAAGTCCTCTATTTCTTACACATCACATGCAGCTCTATTATTGGATGCAGCGGTGTTCCTTACTCCACTGGATCTGAATGCTTTGAACTTGAGGTCAAGTTCAAGCCCACAGCACACAGATTGGGAACAGAATTTCTTGCAGTCTATGTGGTAGACTATGTGTCAGCGAGGTAAGGCCCTATTAAGAATGGATTATTCTTAATAAATGGTAGAGATCTCATTCATCAGTTTCTTGCATTTGCCTATGTGTTCCCCTATGATAAGGCAGTGTCCCTGGATTTTAAGTGGTACGCAAATAACCAAAAACTTAGTACTAATGTATTTATTGTAATGTCCTTTACAAATATATATAACAAGCTCATCAAACTTATCATTTTATGAATAACTTTAAGACAAGGCTAAAATAGGTTAACTTTTTAAAGGAAAGTAATTTTCAAGACACATTGAGCAGATAATTGTGTTATGGAACACAGATATGGGAAAAGTCAGAAAGGTGGTGCTTTTTTTTTTTTTAATTTTGGCTGCGCCGGGTCTTAGTTGCAGCATGTGGGATCTAGTTCCCCGACCAGCTATCAAACTCAGGCCCTCTGTGTTGGAAGCGTGGAGTCTTAACCACTGGACCACCAGGGAAGTACCCGCAAGCGGTTTTAATAATGGTTCTAGTAACTTTGAGAGAGTGTTAACAAAGACTTACTGCTTCTCTGGCCCAGAGTGGGAGAAGTGCTTATCTTCACTTCAGATCTGGCTGCAGGGCCATCGTGGCCTCCCCTCTCTGATCCTCGATGTTTACGGACACCGACACGCTCCCGGTCCTGTTCATAACCACGTCCACTGTTTCTTGTGGGCTGAGTGTGCGCATGTGTTTTAAATGGTAGCAAGATAATGTACCGCGTCTAGGCCACCCCTGTTATTTCTATTAAATAGTGACATGATGATGGTGGCCTGTAATTGTCCATTTTCTATTAACCACCCTGACCAAGTAAACTGTTTTCTGATCTCTCTTAGATGGAAATCCTGTATGAATGTGGAAGCCATTAGCAGAGTAATTGCTGTCCGTTACCATGACAACCAGCCGCTGCAGTCACCTGCCCGAAGTGCTGCCAGACTGCACCAGTTCAGCTGCACCCGTGGTGAAGACCGTGGAGGACTGTGGCAGCCTAGTGAATGGGCAGCCGCAGTATGTCATGCAAGTTTCAGCCAAGGACGGGCAGCTGCTGTCAACAGTAGTGCGGACCCTTGCCACCCAGAGGTAGTACCACAGTTAAAATCAATGAATCGGTAATCGATCCGGAGGGCTGTCAGATGGGAAATGCTAAAGGGAATGTAATTAGTGCTCAGGTCTTTGTGTCAGGTGAGAGGAGGTACTTAGAGGAAAAAAAAAAAAAACTACACATGTTCTGTCATTGCCATTTCTATAGCAATGGGGCAAAAAGATAAAACTCACGTTGTGGACTTTTCCGCTTAAAGTCACACTTGCAGAGAGCCAGGCAGGGGAGGATCCCACAAGGCACAGGGTTGCTTGCTTAACATTTGTTATGTTGACCTTACTACAGTAATTACATTCTCATTGTCTCCAGGTGCTAACAAAGGTAGCCCTTTGTTAGAATAGAATGAAGGAGGCACCTGGTTTCAGATGACTGAGCCAAAGTGATTGGATATGTGGGCAAAACTTTTGAAGTGACATTCTGATGTGCACTCTAATCAGCATGCCGTGATGGGGGCTGTCCACAGCTACTTCCTGGGGCAGTCTCCTCTGGCACATCCCCACATGGGGGCCTCTTCTGCTGCTTCCTCCTTCACTCTCCCTGCATCCCAGCCACAATCCTTCATACTGCCCCGTGAAGTATTATTGTCTCCCCCAAGTGATAAACCAGAGCCAGAATGAAGGCTCTGAGCAGCCCAGAGACGGCTTATCCAGGCCCAGCACTTTGTCCCTGGAGGTCTCCTCTGGTGCTCTTGCTGCCCACTGGCAGGTTGAGAGCCACAGGCTGCCTGGCCACTAGGTACTCCTTGGCTTCTCCAGTAGTTTCAGAATGGGTAAGTGAGATTGTGACTTACGACTGTAAAATACTGGACTTGCCCATTGATTTCAGTGCTGACACTTCTGGCCCTGAAACTTTGGGTCAGTCACTCAGACCTCAACTGCTTACCTTGGTCTGAGCAATTCAGCCAACCCCTCCGGTGCAGATACAGGCCCACCTACGTGCCCCTGCAGCAGGACTCCTAGTGACACCACAACATTCTCTGTCCCCCCCTCCTAGCCCCGGACGTGGTGGCCACCAGACATGGACTCACACACTGCCACGTGTTGTAAACATTATCCATGTGCCATCTACTTTCAATCTTTGCGGCTATTGCAAAGGGAAGAAATAGGAAAAAAAAAAAAAAAGGTCAGTATATATTTTTCCACCTCTGGGAAAACTTGTAACAATCGGTTAGGTAGAACTCAGTATATGATGAGGCAGTGAGCATCATTGCTCTGCTGTGAAGTGAGACAGATAGTGATCTGTCTGCATATGCCCCCATCACCCTGGAGCCATCAGTCACCTCATTTGATCAGGAAGAACAGTCTGCAGAGCTGAAACGACTGAGACCTGTGAGCCAATGTGAGTGTACGTGTGTGTTCTCCTACCACGTAGAAATGTAAACCAGAGCTTTTACAGTTTTACACGCATTTGGCTCAGTGTGAAGGACGGAGGCCAGTAATAATGAGAAAAAAGTCAGCTCTTTAAAATTTCTTTTGCCACCCCTGAGCATGAGGGGGTCTTTTGGCTAGTGGGAAGGAGATCCTTTCCTCTTTTAATCCCCTTTTAGCCTTCACTCATTCCCAGGATCATCCCCAGAAAGGCTTTTCCACAAAGATGGAGTCAAAGAGAGTGGTGGGCATAAGCTTGGAACACTGTCATCTTTGGGGGACAGGAAGAGGCGGGAGAGGGTGGGTAAAGAGTCTGGTCCTGTATCTGCCACGAGGGCGCATACAATGATGACATTTTAAAATCTAATACCCAGTAAGGACCTCTAGCAATATAAGAAGACATTCCTCAGAGAGGGATAGTCCTCCAGTATCCATTGAGAAGTGAGGCCATCTTGGTTTGAGCCTTCCATTGGCCTCTGACTTATGTGATGAGGGCCATGTTTTTTGATTTTCCCCAACCTGAGTTTTTCTACAAGTGAAAATAGTTACCATTAACTAGGCACTTACCACGTGCTGGTCCCTCTTCTAAGCTTGTAATCTGGACTATCTTTTCTCATCCTCAAAGTCACCATATGAGGAAGGCACCATGCTTTGTGCCCATTTTACAGATGAGGAAACTAAAGTCCAGAGCGATGATGTAACTCACCCAAAGTTAGCCAGCTCGTGAGCAGCAGAGCTGGGGTTCGAGCCCAGGCAGCTGTACTCCAGAGCCTGCCTTACAAACCACTACCCTGTGTGTCCTCATAGAATGTGCAGGGGTGGTGTTTCCAAGTTAAAGGCCAAGCTCTGGACTGAGGCCACCTTGGTAGCATGTACCATTACTCACTTTCAGCTTACCGTCCTGAATGTCCCAAAGTGCATCCTAGGAAAGCTCCAAGGACCAAGCTGCCACAGCGTCGTGCTCTGGCTCAGACTGCAGTTCTGTGTGGCAGCTTCAGGGTTGGCTGCCAGCCCGTTTCCCTCCTCTCACTCGCCCATCCCACTGAAAGAAGAAAGGAAAGGAACCTCTGGGCATTCAAAAGTGTCCCAGCCTGGTTCAAAAGATGCAGTTTGTCTAGAAACTACAATTGGTGTCATTTCAAAACAACTTCTTAATAGCTAGGGATGATTTTTATTTTTTGATTGGTAGTTTGCCTGAACTACATCGATGTCTAAGGTAAAATTAACACATTGCTCCTTTTCACTCGCTTATGGCCCTGGGCCCACCTGCTCTGGTATTGGTCACCCCCTATTTCTTTGTATTGACAGAAGTAGACACCCAAGGACCCCAGCTCCCACTACCGAGTGCCAGTATAGATCTCGGGTTGTAAACCAGGTGTCTGTTCTGAGCAGCTGCCTCGGGGGAGGGTCCGAAGGACACAGAGCCAGAGGACCACGGCATGGCGGTGGTTTCCAGCCCGTTATCAGCAGGTGCCCTTCTTCTCTTGCAGCCCCTTCAATGACCGGCCGATGTGCAGGATCTGCCACGAGGGCAGCAGCCAAGAGGACTTGCTCTCTCCATGTGAATGTACAGGGACCCTGGGGACAATTCATCGGAGCTGCCTGGAGCACTGGCTGTCATCCTCAAATACCAGCTACTGTGAACTCTGCCACTTCAGGTTTGCAGTCGAGCGCAAACCCAGGCCGTTAGTGGAGGTCAGTAATTGGGGCACGTCTTGAAAACTTAACTCTAATGAGCAAATGATGTCTGCTTTTATGCCCAGATCATAAACCCTGTGCAGCTTCACTGAAGCACAGTAATAGCTCTGTGTGTGTGCGTGTGTGTGAGAGAGACAGACAGACAGAGCCAGCACTCAGGAGCCAACAGTAGAAAGGTGACCTCCACGAGGTGGAGACGAGAGAGTGGGAGAAATCAGTGTGAGGAAAAGGGACGTTTAGAGACTTGATCTCCATTTCCCATTCCTGTGACATGGAGCAAACAGATCAAACACTGTTCTCTTTGCACACCTTCTGCTCACCTTGAAGCAACAGATAAATGGGCATTTGGGTTGCCTAGTCTGAGAAGTCTTTGTGAAAAAAAATAGCTGCATTGTATAATGCATATAGACTTAGACTTCTGGGTTTGAATAGTTCTACGACCTTAGGTAAGTGACTTCACCTATTGGAATTACTATGAGGGTTAAATGAGTTAATATTTACTATACACTTGTAATACCAGGTACATATTCAAGTGTTTGAATAAGAAAAGTCTCGGGGCTTCCCTGGTGGCGCAGTGGTTGAGAGCCCGCCTGCCGATGCAGGGGACGTGGGTTCGTGCCCCGGTCTGGGAGGATCCCACATGCCACGGAGCGGCTGGGCCCGTGAGCCACGGCCGCTGAGCCTGCGCGTCCGGAGCCTGTGCTCCGCAACGGGAGAGGCCACAACAGTGAGAGGCCCGCGTACCGGAAAAAAAAAAAAAAGAAAAGTCTCAGTCTCTCCTAGGAAATTACATGCAAGCTTTTTCAGCTACTAAACCTGAACCTCTTTTCTTAAAAGTGATGCTGTCAACTCAGCCATTAAAATGTCAGGACAGTCCTTTTCCTAGTTTAGGGGCCATATGGTGCTTCTTTAGACCCAGGGTCTGCTCTTGTATTAACTGGGGGAATTGGAAAAAATTATTAGATTATTTTTGCCTTCTCTCCTACCCCCAACTTCTAGTCATTCAAAACTTGGATATTGGCAACAATAAATATTCTAATACATTATGAAGCATAGCTAGTTGAAAGGGACCAACACATTGTGGCTATACTCCAGTCAGGCTGATAACCTCCTCCTTATTTCAGCAGCTGACCCAGTGGAACTTTGACATTAAACTAGAGCTAGAAATCAAGAAGCCCTTCTTGGAGGCTATTTAAAATGGTGTATTAGCACCCTGGCACTAAGACTCTATAGGGAGCTCTGCTTAAACACTCTTTTGGTTTTGACCTTGAAAATATAATCAGGACCTGTAACTGGGGCCTGTTTTAACTATGACTTGCTTGCCAAATGGCACAAAATTTATTTGACTTGCCCCAATAAGCACTATGCTTCTTTTTAAGATTCTGGATCAAGTGACCTCTTAATTTAGGCATCTTGCTGCTTGACATCCACTTCCAGAAATTCGTTTTTGTAGAGTGCTGTGAGGGATTTGGCCCAATGCCGCATTCATTGGGATTTGCATTTCAGAACTTCTCTGCAGAGGGGGAAATATAATTAAATAATAAACAAAGGAGGTGAAGACTTTCAAGCCCAGTGACAAATGTTAAAAAGAAGCCTAGGGCTTCCCTGGTGGCGCAGTGGTTAAGAGTCCGCCTGCCAATGCAGGGGACACGGGTTCGTGCCCCGGTCCGGGAAGATCCCACATGCCGCGGAGCGCCTAGGCCCGTGAGCCATGGCCGCTGAGCCTGCGCGTCCGGAGCCTGTGCTCCACAACGGGAGAGGCCACAACAGTGAGAGGCCCGCGTACCGCAAAAAAAAAAAAAAAGAAGAAGCCTATTTCTCCTTTCCAGAAACTTTTTGGAACCTTCCCAAGTTGATACTGCATCTTCTTCCAGGGAAGCCGACTTCCCAGAGTAAGGAAACCCTGCTTTGAATGGGCTGCGTCCAGTGGTCTTTTTTTTACCGGTCTCTCCCCAGTAAAGAAGACTTTTGCTTGGTAAAAACCCCAGTGTGTGTATGCATAATACAATAGATAACAAAGGAGGGGGTGTATGTGCGTGCGTGTCAGATAACACACATGTGTGAACCCTTTCAGTCTCAGAGAGGGACACGTACCCCAACACAGAGGTTCTTCAGAGCTGCTGATGTCAGGCTATAGACGGACTCCAGCATCTTAGGCAACTGTCATTAAACAAGGAAACGAGGCAAATGACCTTGAGAATGTGTGAGGTGCTCTGCAAGATTTAGGGCCTCGCCTACAAAAACTTCACCCAAACGGTCACTGGTGGTGAAATTTTCATTGCACAAATGGAATGTGACATTTTTCAGAGTTAATGATGATTGAACAAGTTGAAAGTGAAAGGCAGACCTTCTCAAGCCGGGGAGGCTGGCCATTTGATCATCCCATGGCGAAATGAACTTGCTGTTTGACCACAAGCAATAAAAAGAAGTTGTCTTTGGTTTCTCAGCTGGAGGACAAATGAGAACCAGGTGCAGGCAGATTTTTAAACAAATGACATTACTAATTGACTTTTATCCTCTTACCAAAGGGCGGGTTCATTCACAGTGATCATTGCTTCTCAATATGTTTACCTCTAGATGAACATGAATCTTTTTAGTAAATCAGCAAAACCTGCCTATTTGGGTTAAGCATTAGGAGTATTGTTACTTTATTTCTCATTTTCACTCTTTTAATTTCTTTAATCATTACTTTATTTACCAGTTGGATCTGCTTTCTCATTAAAGCAAGAAAATTCCATAACATTTCATTTCAAAATCAATGGGGTAATAACAACTCCATTGCTAGAAGAAGTGGTTGAAAAAGTCATTTATAAATTTTATTTGTCAGCATCCAGACGTTACATCAGTCGGAATTGTTGTAACACCTCAGACTCCCATTCTTTAGTAAACTCTCAGTCCTTCATTCACCGTAAGCCTTCATCTTCCTCAGTATTCCTGTTGGGAAGACACTTCCCCTTCCATCCTTTCCTACACTCTCTGCAGCCAGCGGTTGGATATTCATTTTTAACATATCAGGAACCCAGAGCCATCTTCTACACAGGCTGCTACATAAAGTCTTTCCTCCCTTTCCCTGCAAAAGGGTGAGTTTCTACTCAAAATGGCCAAATCAATAGGCTGGTTACTATTAGCATCTCCAAATAGGGCATCACCTCTCCACTTACCACTAACCATCTGGGTGGCGTGGCTGTTTCTCTGAGCTGCAGTGTGGAGGATGAGCTACAGGCTCTCTGTGATCTCTTTGGCCTCTATAAGGCTCAAATTCTTGGGCAAAAAAATACATTCTACACTTAAAATGTGTACATTGTATGGTAAGTAAATTATACTTCAGTAAGTTGCTTGTGTGTGTCTACTTACCTACCCACCTACATGGCAGAACTAAATCTTTTAGTCTTTTAAGTCCGTTGCCAGTTTTATACCCTAAATATTTTCTTGGTGCTAAGTAAGCAAGTATAACAAGAGTTAGTTTCAACCCAAGAGAGCTACATTGCGATCATCCGGTTTATTCAATTGTGGATGAATTTCCTCTACTGTCCAGCTAAGGTAAATCTCCTAAGATCTGTGCCTACTTGGGCAAAGCTTGAAAGGAAAGCATTCGAACCGTCCATAGCAAAAAGGAAGAGCAGATATAACCCACATACATATCATACATACACAGCCAGCACTTCTCTCATGAAAGCTACATATTTTTTGTTGATGATGGAAAACGTACCCAGTGGCGATTTGTCAGATGAATTAGCTCCAAAATATTGACCTGGTATTGGCAGTAAATAGACATCCACTAACCATAAAAGGATTCATGGAATGACCAGCCTGGGTAGTTTTATGGTGTCCTCCCTGCTCATTTTCAGTTTTCCTCATTTCTCTCTGTAAGTTGAACTCTAATACCATTCTTTTATAAGGGTGAAATACAGCAAACCAATAAAAATATCACAGTTTGTTCCCAAAAATGTGTGCCTTGACTTCAGCCTGTTGCCATGATTGCATAGCTGATTGAGCAGTTTGCCAAGGAAGCCCAGTTTGCTATGTGCAAGTAGCGTGCTTGCAACATCAGCCTCTAGTGATGGGAATATCTGCCAGTGGGCTTTCCTAAGACGTGTATCAGTAACACCCACCCTTGACCGGGAGACTCATGAAGTAATAGGTCAGCTCAACAACGTCGTGATTAAAGTGAAACAGCCAGGAAATGGTGGAAATCTGCAGGAAAGGCTTCCTAGGATCTGATCTTACTCCAATCAGGGAGACATGGTGATTTTTCACAGAAGGAGTGATTAGGTTTCCATATTCCTATTTCCTTTACCCAACCCCAGCTGACTGATAAGAATTGTATGAACAATTTAAAAGCTGTTCCCTGTGAGTCAGAGGTTGAGCTAAATTGAAACAGACTGTTTTCACACATATCAGTTACTCAGAATAATGGGATATAAAGGGAGCTGAGGATTAAGGATTTTTTTTTCAAACTTTTTATTTATAATTTTTTTTAAGTCACTGAGGAAAATGGTTTTAAAGTGTGCCCTGGATTCACTGTCATCTCCAGCTATACAACAGGGAGCAGAGTTGAACTGCTGTGAAAAAATGCCTTTGTACCTTGGCGCTTCACTATTTAATAGATTTGAGACTTCACTGAAACCCTCCTACTGTGTTTCTATCAGACTTAGGTGAGGACGTTGCTCGCTTCGTTGTAGTGGGTTTGGTTTGGTTTTGATTTCCTTTTAATATTTATTTATTTTATTTTATTTTTGGCTGCGTCACGTCTTAATCGCGGCACGTGGGATCTTCATTGCAGCGTGCGGGATCTTTCCTTGCGGCACACGGGCTTCTCTCTAGTTGTAGCACACGGTTTTCTCTCTAGTTGTGACATGTGGGTTTTCTCGTTCGTTGTGGCGCACGGGCTCCAGAGCGCATGGGCTCTGTAGTTTGCAGCACTCAGGCTCTCTAGTTGAGGCGTGCGGGTTTAGTTGCCCCACGGCATGTGGGATCTTAGTTCCCCGACTAGGGATCGAACCCACGTCCCCTGCCTTGGAAGGCAGATTCTTTACCACTGGACCACCAGGGAAGTCCCTGGTTTTGATTTTTAATGTATTCTTATAAGTAAAAACATGAGCTTTGTGTTTCAGAGTATTCATTTTCATCAGCAAACCCTTGTAGCATTGGGATAATTAGGGAATGACACCAGAGGGGGTATAAACTGATTGAGAAAGCTTCCCAGGCATGAGGACCACCTACTTTCTCGAAGGGAGGTAGGCAAGCTCCCCTCTTCATTCCAACCCGCGAGCGAAGGGCAGGCCAGTGAGGAAGGTGGCTGGACCATAATCACAGCATGTGACAGGCAATCACGAAGCCTCTGTTCGTTGAATAAACAGATGAATGGAGAACCTTCCCTCCCCCAGTTGCAAACCCTGCATCGTATTTGGGGCCTGTGGTTGTAAATCAAAAAAAAAAAATGACCCTTTGCCCTTACAGTTCAGGACAGACACAGTTGGACAAGGGCTTATATAACACAAACTAGCACCACTGCTTTGAGCCACACAACAAATGTGATGATTCTCACAAATCCTGGCTCCCCGTTCGGTCATCAGTCCTCCATTAGGTTTTCAAGAATGGCAGGTGGCAGGAGCCCTGTACCACTGGTAGCCAGTGGGGAGAAAACGTGTGCTTCAGGGCTTGGCAGGGAGACGCTGGCCCGAGTCAGAGGAGGGTTTTGGGGGATGGGGAGGACCAGGCCGTTTGGATAGATTCAGGCCCAGCTGGCGTTTGTCAAGCTTCTCTGAATCCAAACTCTGGGCAAGCAAAGGCTTCACCATAGTATTTGGGGGAAACGATCGACTTACCCATTTGGTAGATGAAGACACAGGTTTCCGGTGGTTATGTGAGGTGAAGATCCCAGTGAGGAGGAAGGAAGGTCTCAGGAGCCGCACTCAGGCCTCGCTCTCTCCTTCTGTGTGCTGGAGGGACGAATGGAAGATAAGCACCGCGGCAGCATTTGCGCAGTGGGATGGGGGAGGGATTTACCTGAACCCGCCAGGAGTTCCCACTTCCTACCTTCCCGTGCACTGAGCACAGGTCCTCAGCTCCCCTGGGGCTGATGAGGCCCCTCCTCTACGGCTCCATCTCGCAGAGGCAGCTCTTCCACACGCTCCAGTCCAGGCTAAGGCTTCCCAAAGCAGAGTCAGGACTCGTAGCGTGAAGGACAAAGGAAAGATAATGTACCAGAAAGGGGAGCCTGTGGAGGGACTTTGTGTCTGTTTTCCGGACAACACAGCAAAGACCCGCTGAGTGACATCTGTGCCGGTGACTTTTCCTAGCAGGGCTTAACATCCTGGCTGTGGCTACTGTTCTAGAACCGTGAGACAGCCAGCTGGCTGCCCACCACCTCAGTGAGAACCTGAACAAGTCATTTCTCCTCTTAGTGCATCAGCTTCCTCACCAGTGAAACAGAGCAGAACTAGCCACCTGGCGACCTCATTCACGCACACAGGTGTGCTTTATTGAATTAACACTTTTTTTAGTGTGAATGCCTTCAGGTGGGGCATGCATGCGCTTTCCAGTTCCCCCAGGCCTTGCCTTGTGCTTACACCCACCCAGCCCTCTTCACCCTCTTGCATTATGTGCCTACTATTTACATTTGAGATTCCAGAATTGGGTGATGTCTTTCAAAGAGTTTAAAAGAGTTCGCTAATGCTATGTGATTTCTTTCTACCAACATCTTTCTTCCAGGGTAATACAGACTGAACTCAATGGTCTCCCTTCTATTGTCCCCACATTATTAGTGAGCCGCAATGGCTGGTTCAACATCACACGATAAATGAACCACTAAGAGACAGGGTACTAGCACCAACAGTGGTGAGAGGTACATTGCACTGCAGCATCCCTTAGTGTTGGCCAAGCACTTCCTTGACCTCTGATAAGGTTGCTGAGCAAGCCACCAGCCTCCCCATCCTTTGTCCAGCAGCTGAGATGACCTGCCTGATGACCTAAGTCCAGCAATGCTTGATCCTGCAGTTGTTCAGTCTTGGATTTTTCTCTTGGTTCTGGTGATTAATTTGGCAGTTGCTTCGTTACTTAAAGCTTAGTTACAAAGAAGCTGTTTTAAGGTACCTATTAAGTTCACAGCTTGCTTCATTAAAAATCACTTCATTAAAAAACTAAGTCAACTGAAGTGTTCACATGGCCACGCCAGATGGAAGGGAGCTAACTGCCTGGTGCCTGGGTTTTCAGCCCATCCACTGCTGGGGAAGGACTAATTTGGGGGGGAAATCCTGTTCCATGCACTAAAAGAATTACGTGACCAATTCTAGTATTTTAAATTGTATTGATACTTACAGTAAGCTTGGGTTGAAATACAAATTAGAATTCATGTTTTCAAGAGGACCTTTCTTGGTCCTAGTAGCTGCCCTCAACCCCTCCCCATCTGAGGGTTTCCTGCAGCAAGGCGCAAAGATGCAAAACACCAAGAATTGTTTCACACAACTTTTTTTTTTTTTTTTTTTTTTTTTTTTTGCGTTACGTGGGCCTCTCACTGCTGTGGCCTCTCCCGTTGTGGAGCACAGGCTCCAGACGCACAGGCTCAGCGGCCATGGCTCACAGGCCCAGCCGCTCCGCAGCATGTGGGATATTCCCGGACCGGGGCACAAACCCACGTCCCCTGCATCGGCAGGAGGACTCTCAACCACTGTGCCACCAGGGAAGCCCCCCACACAACTTTTTAATTTTAATTATTCTGTGCTTTAACACATACAGAGGAGGGCAAAGAACACTATTATAAACAGGTTTGTATCTACCACCTAGAATTAACGAATGTCACCATTTTGTGAGTGGCATACCTTTCAAAGAACAGCCTCTTGAGGGGGCAGGGAGAAATGTCTGGAATCATCACTAATTCACCCTCAGGTAGTCTCAAAGACAGGAGAAAATTCAGCCAGGTTTCCCTGAAGCACACCTGGGCCAAGAACAAGAAGTAAACAGAATGAGGGAGATAATCCTGAAAGATTCCAGCCCCTTTGAGCTACCTCCAAATGTAAGAACAAATAGTACAGGTAGTGCTGGCCACCAAGGGGTCCATTTCTTGGAAAGGCAGACAATTCGAAGTTACTATATGGGAGTTCGGGGGGCAGCGGGTGGAGGGGAAAGTGTCCCTGGGCAGCTGGCGGGAGAGCTTTGTAAAGGCGAGTGTGATCCAGGAGCAGTGAAATGTCATTGAATGACTACATCCAGTAATCATCTCTCTCCTAAGTCCTGCCAAAATAACAAGGCACAATTAGCTCACAGGAGCTGCCCTGTGCAGGTAGAAGGCACCAGGTTGAACTGAAGTGAGGCATAAATTGCATAAGCCCTGGTGCAGACTTCAGGTGCAGAGTTACCAAATAAGCATGAAACTCCCCGCTGAGGGCTTGTGCCTGCCCTCCTCTTGCCTTTTCAGTTTTAAGTGCCAACACCTGACACTTTTAAATCCAGAGAAAGAATACACATTTTTAAACACATAATGGTGTGAAATATTGTGAGCAGTACATGATTATGGTTAAATGCTGCCTAATGGGCAATTATATTCGAATGAGCCAAGTGGAGAAGTATCCTCAGTTAGGCAGTGGGAGCTCAGTGGTCATTTATTCACTGCATAACACCCTGCTTTGCCCATTTATGCTAAGATCTTCGTTTTCTAGCACAGGCACAGATCTTGACATGACACTGCAATCCAGGGGCATTCATTCATTTTGCTGTGACTCCATCTATTTTTATCCTTAAGATGTTCACACTCCAGAGTTTTCTCTTCTTAAATTATTTAACCATTTCCTAGGCAGAGAGGAAATATTATGTGCTATACACTTTATATAGTCATCTTATCTCCACAGGGCTAGTAAGCAGAGAAGGCAGAAGGAGAATGCAGGTTCCTCTGGCTCCAGAGTCCACACACTTGCCACCATACCTGGCTTCTTCCTTCCTGGCTCAAGACTGCTTTCTTTCACTTGCTTATTGACACACACAGGTGCAAGCACACACAGAAGCGAGGGCTTCTTTACCAACAGCCAGCCTTTCTAAGGGACTAAATGTCCCTTAAAAAGGGGAGAATGCAAAAAGTGATGATTAAAGCCCTGATTTCCTCTTGACGTTGGCTTCATCCGTGAAATCCAGAGCTGTTAGCGGGGAGGGAAGGATGAACAGGCAGAGCAGAGAGAATTTTTAGGGCAGTGTACACCACCGCAATGGTGGCTACCTGTCGTTATACATGTGTCCAAACCCACAGAGTGTACACCGGGAGTGAACCCTAATGTAAACTGTGGACTTGGGGTGGTGATGACGTGGCAATCTAGGTCCATCGATTGTAACAAACGTACCAGTCTTGGGGGGAGGATGTTGATAATGGGGGAGGCTGTACATGTGGGGAGGCACTGGGTGTATTGGGCCTTTCTGTACCTTCCACTCAATTTTGCTGTGAATCTAAAACTACTTCTAAGAAATGAAGTGCATTACAAAAACACAACCACAACGAGCTGTGCCAGACTCCTGTGTGCTGGGACAGTGGAATGGCAGTTCTTCTCTGTGCTCCTGATACCCTGGTCTCGGGGAAACAAAGCTCTTAGGTACACCACCCTGTTAGAAGCCAGAAAACTCATTCTTCATTTCCAAGGGACTTTACACACCCTGTCTTTTTCCCTTTCCATCTAGTTACTCTTTCTCGGCACTTGCGTCTTCATTTCCATGAGTCACTATGTCACCCATTTCTTCTGAGATCTCTCTTAAGGGAGAGATGTTATTAGAAAGCCTGGTGAACTCAAAATGTTTGAGCCTTTTCCCTCCTTTCAGGAACAGGTTGTGAAGGTTAATCGCTCATAATATGGTTGTACACACACGCGAGGTAAATTTCTTTAAAGACTGTCATCTACGTAACTCGGATTGGTGACACTGGTCTTGCAGCTCATGAAGGAGAACCCTGGTTTTTCTCTTGAATTCTGTATGTAATTGCCTCCGTTCTTCGCTTCCCTTTCTTGACAGGTGCCGCAGATTTGGGGAAAGATAAGAAAGACCCTCCAGGTCTTGTTGCTTTGCTTTCCTCCTCCATATTGTTCACTAAACTTACATTCCTGTGCGGTGCCTCATGGCTGCCTGACTTCATTCGTGAAGAGACAGGGACCCCGTGAGATTGTCTGGGATAAAACTGTTTCTTTGCCATCCATTACTACAGAGCTAGAGGGATAGGTTTATGCTGTGATGGATACATGAGAGCAAAGTTATGTTTGTGTGTGTCTAACATGAAAGAGAAAAAAAAAGTCTTTTGAAGCTTTTAGTTTAGAATACTGAAAAGCAGGCTTAATTCTTCAGTGTGCCACCTATTAAAATGTGTAAAACATCTGTTTGTGAAGACTGAGGTCAGATTAAAAGAAGAAAATGAAATATTTTCTACTCATTATTTTATCATCACTTCACCTCCAGCGATCCTATTAGAGACAGAAAGTTGGCATAAATGGTGAAGTTCAAAATCTTTTAGGGCTCTGAGGGAAAATGGCTAGTGTAGTATATGTGAAATGCTGCTGGCAGGTAGGAATAGCAGGAAAGTTGTAAAATAGAGTTTATAGGCATTAAGGACATATCTGTGTAGAATCAATAAAAACAGAAATCAGCAGATGAAGAGAAAACATTCACCATCCTAGAAAATTATGCAGCCCCTCCTAACACTTTGCTTACTTCCAAAGGCTAGATCTTTGCAATAAAGCTGGCAGATGATGGGAGACAAGGCCTGAGAGATAAAAGTAAGAAAAAGGCTCTCATATTTTGCTAAACATTGGCTCATCTGCTTAAAAGCTATGAGTGTAATGTTGAAACCCAGAAGTCATTCGTTCATCAAAATATACACATTTTCGGCTGCTTGTAAGATGTACCTGACAGATGCATATGTCTGAAGAATGACCCTATTGGATGAAGCTATGGCAAGGCGGAAAGAAATATCTACAAAACAGGGTTCATGCAAGAGGGGGGGTGGTCTGTAGGGGAATCTACAAGACACTTCAAGTCACTTTTACCAAGGCTGTTTTTCGGTCTCAGATTTTTAAAACACGTTTATTCAGATACAATTCATTTACCACATAGTTCACGGATTTGAAGCATACAATTCAGTGACATTCAGTGTATTCACAGAGTTCAGTAACCATCACCACAGTCAATTTTTTTTAATAAAAAATATTTTTTAATTTGTCTACAGAAATTTCACTCCTAGGTATATACTTACAGAAATGCATACCTATGTTCACCATGAAACATGTACGGCAATGTTCAGAGCAACACTACCTATACTTGCCAAAAACTGTATAAAATTCATGTGTCCATCTCTAGCAGACAGGGCTGGAACCAGAGTGAGGTAAGTGAAGCACTCACCTCAGGAGCAAAATTTAAATGGTGCCCAAAAATCTAATACTCAAGATAAATAATATTTTAATGCAATGGCTTTTTTCAATCAAAAGTAATGCAAAAACTCCACGATAAACAAAATATCAAATTTTTAAATAAAAGCAGGATCAGTATTACTGATTTTTCCTCAGGCTCCAGGATGGCTTGGCACAGAAATGACAGTAGAATGGACAAATAAATTATGCTATACGCAATGAGAATAAATGAACTACAACTACAACAATAGCATAGATGAATCTCACAGATATAATGTTAAGCAAAACAAGCCAGACACTAATGTATATGCACTGGTGACTCAAAAACAGGCAAAGTTCTTGTTCAAAAGTAGGTGAAACTAATCTAGGATATTAAAAATCAGGATAGTAATTTCCCTTGGAAGGGGGCATGGGAGGGGGAGGAGGGTTCTGTAACTCTAGGAATATTCTATTTCTTGATCTGTATGTTCCATGGGTTTTAAACTTTGGGAGAATCCATCAACCAGCTTATTTATGATTTGTGTACTTTTTATATGTGCTAAAAAAATTTTAGGAGTTGTCTTACTCTAGACCTAGAGATTTTCACACTAAGTAAAGTAAGTCAAAGACAAATATCATATGATATCACTTATATGTGAAGTCTTAAAAAATGATACAAATGAACTTATTTACAAAACAGAAGCAGACTCACAGACATAGAAAACAAACTTAGGGTTACCAAAGGGTAAACGGGGAGAGATAAATTAGGAGTTTGAGATTAATTTATACACACTACTATATCTGGGATTAACAGATACATACTATTACAGATAAAATAGATTAAACAACAAGGACCGCCTATGTAGCACAGGGAACTGTATTCAATATCTTGTAATAACTGATAATGGAAAAGAATCTGAAAAATATAGATATACATATATGTGTATATATATATATATATCTCTATACACACTCATATATATGTATAACTGAATCACTTTGCTGTACACCTGAAACATTGTAAATCACCTACAGTCCAATTTTTTTTTTTTTTATGGCTGCGTTGGGTCTTCGCCAATGTGCAGGCCCTCTCTAGTTGCGGCGACCGGGGGCCGAGCAGGGGCCTCTCACTGCGGTGGCCTCTCCTGCTGCGGAGCACGGGCTCCAGGCACGCGGGCCCAGCAGCTGCGGCGCACCGGCCTAGCTGCTCCACAGCACGTGGGATCCTCCCGGACCAGGGCTCGAACCCGCGGCCCCTGCCTTGGCAGGAGGCTTCTTAACCACTGTGCCACCAGGGAGGTGTCTATAATTCAATTTTTAAAACATGTGAGAAAAAGAAAAGTATTACAAAAATAAAAAATAAAATTGAAAAAGAATTCCCCTACTTAAAAGTGACAATATATACCAGCGACTTCAAGATGAGATGAGCCCCCGGAGGAGGAGACCACAGTCAATTTTAGAACATTTTCATCACCCTAAAAAGAAACCTCACACACTTCAGCCTTCACTCTCCAGTCCTCACATCCCCGCCCCTGCCCCCTCCCCCTCCCCCCAGCCCAATGCAACCAAGAATCTATTTTATATGTCTATGATTTGCCTATTCTGGACATTTCCTATAAATGGAAGCCTGCAGTGTGTGGTCCTTTGTGACTAGTTTCCTTCACGTAGCATAAGGTTTGCAAGGTTCAGTGTCAGATTTTATAGAAAACGTATCTTAACCTTCCTTGCTATCATTTTTATTTGACTCCTCAACATCCTATTTACCTTAATATACTACCATTTACTGAGTCCTTACCCTGTGCCACTGTTCTAGGCACTTTCGTGTTCTCCTATTTGTATGTACAACCTTCTCCATTTTAGAAAGGAGAAAACTAGCACAGAGGTGTGGATGGTTTACTTCCCTTTTAAAGTTTTGTCCTTTCCCTATCACAGTTTATGTGATGAAACCCTGTTCGCTTGTTTTACTCTTTTATTGTGTGGAAATCATCTGTGCATTGATTTTTTTATGTGGTCTGAAGTTTTGCCATCTTTGTCCAGTAAAAGTCCTTTTTTTCTTTAAGCCCTTTAATTTAATTTGGCTGCTTTCATGATTCTACTGCCCTACAACTGCACAATTAATTTTTTAAATATTATAGTTTGTGCCCTAGGTTGATTTTTTTCTTAAACCAAGGTCTAAGGAGAGATTATGGATTCTCAGAAGGCAGTCAAATCCCACTGCCCATATTCCTATATTCATCAAAGCTCAGAGAGTTGGATTAGACCAAAGAGTGTCTTAAGACAGTTTAGGAAGATACCCTGGAACAGTGCTTCTTCTCCGCAAATATGTTTGAGAATCAGATCAAAGCTTGAACTCTCTCCCCTGAAATGCACAGACACCCAGTGTTCAAATAAAGTCACAAAGGTTTTCTGAAGCCCTACGCCCAGGGTCAAAGACCCCTGACCTAGAAGGATAGTTATATAAGCTGCAAGGGAACATGTAGATTTTCCAAAAGTGTCTCTTGCACCCTTAAAATGTTTTAAGCATGAAAAGTAAGGGAAGCTTATCAACCCTTCACTGTAAATTCTTTCTGCTGTGAGGAGGCCACATTATAATTCTGGGGTGCCACAACAGCGGATATGATTTGCTAGTCTTGATGGGAGGGCTGCTGATTCCATTCTGCACATATACAGGACTGGGCTAGTTATTAACTTGGGTTCTTCCATGGTTGGCTTGGTTCTGGCATGAGGGCACATGTCTTAGGATCGCTCAAGCTAAAAATGCATGTGTGTCTCCCGATTGGAGTCGAGCTTTCCCACAGGCAGCAGCTGTGTTCATCCAGCCAGTCTCCTGCTTGCCCGTCTGTAAATGCCAGTCCCTGACATCATGACCCCTGTCATGGAGCCATTGCCTCTACCCATTAAGAATGTCTTCCCTGAAGGCAGCTCTGGGAGATTTGTCGCAAAATGGTCTACAAATATTGAACATAATCAAAAGAAGTAATGCCAACAAAATGGAAACCATCACCCTCCCCTCACGTGACACTGCAGCGTATTTTTACCTGGTGGTCTGATATTCCAGGCCCCATACCTAATGGAGGGTATCTGAAGAGTCCAGGGGAGCAGTAAAAACAGGTGGCTGGGGGAGCCTGGACAGAGAGGGGGAGACTCTTTCACCTGGATGTGAGGAGGCTAAGGAAGGGCATGTCTGAAATCTTACAAATCATGAACAACTTAGATAACATGAGCATGACGTTCGTAGCACGATCCAAATTACATGAATGCTGGTGGGCTCCCCTTGAAATCTGAGGGCAGGAGTGTCGAACAAAACTAAAGAGGTTCCAGCAAATACTGCAACTCATGAACTTAAGCCATTGCCTCCAGTGGAGCCTTGAGAGATTCCAGATCCATTAGTTGCTAAGATGTGTCTAACGTCAGCAAGGTCAGACAGGCCCTAAATATTTGGGGGACTTTTTGGCAGCAAAACATTGGACTGTAAGCACTGTGAATGTAAAAGTTCCTCTGTTCTCACAGTTGTCCATCTAGCAGAAAGTTACTCTTTTCACAGTATTCCCATCCTTGCTGACTTTGGGAATATATGGCCCTGGTGAGACTGTCTCTTCTATCCTGTATTTTACACATGCATCATATTTTATTGAAATCCCTCCACCACACTCTGCTTGGGTAGCTTTCATACTCACATTCTCACTACATCTGAGGGACACAGATTTTTTAATGTGGTCCCATTTTGAGGACCTGGTTGTGAATTTGATTTCTCCCTCTCTATTCCTTTAAATATCCCCAATTCTTAAAATAGAGATGTATTATCCTTATTCATGTTATTCATCATATTCTCATCTTCTGTACAGTGTTCCAACTGGGGTTCTTACTTGGTACCCTGTCCTGCCATCTTTTACCCCATGATCTTGTCTTTCTGCTGGAAGTAATTATTCGAAGCTCCAGAAACCTGGGCTCCAACCACAGATGAGCAGAAAGGGTGTTAGATGCCAGCAGCTTTACCAGCTGGAGGGCCAGGGGCCCCATAAGAGCCAAAAGGAAGCAGAGCTCCAGGAACTGGGAGCTGCTGTATGCGTCCTGTTTATAGTAGACTACACGGTATGATTCCATTGGCTCCCAGAGTAATCATTTTTATTGCTGGCACTATGCATTTTATTGATGAATTTCTTCTGCAAATTTCTGTTTTCTTTCTCTTCATCCTGTCTTGGTTGTTTATCTCATCTTCTTATGTTTCCAGATTTACATGGATCACATATGCCACATAATTCTGCAGTACCTTCTCATATTTTGTTTTTGTTTTTTTAAGATTTTTTTTGATGTGGACCATTTTTAAAGTCTTTACTGAATTTGTTACAATACTGCTTCTGTTTTATGTTTTGGTTTTTTGGCCACGAGGCATGTGGGATCTTAGCTCCCCGACCAGAGATGGAACCCGCGCCCCCTGCATTGGAAGGTGAAGTCTTAACCACTGGACCGCCAGGGAAGTCCCGCTTCTCATATTTTGGATAAGCAAACTCCATTTGGCTGTGATCACACAGTGATGATCTAAACTAATTAGAGCCAGATGATTCGCATTTTACTTATATCTGAAATTGCAAGTGAATATATAAAATTATTTTGCCATCTAATCCTGCTATGCTTCTAATCTTATCCTTGGAAAATTTCAAACCATTGGTATGAGTGTGTGTAGCATTTATTTAAATAATGCTGAAGCCAAATTATAATGTTCCAGACACAAATATAATACTTATGGAGCATTATAGCCCATTAACTGGCTTACCGGCCTGAGGACTTCAGGGAGCGTCACAGATATCTAGGGTGTCCTTGAATATGATGTACACTTCAGCCACATCACAGCTGTGAAGGCCCAGAGCAACTGCTAAGCATGTGTCTGTGACAGAAATTACTTTACTGGATTTGATCAGAAGAGTCGGGGAAGTGATTTTATATATATATGTATACATTTCAGTTAAACCCATCTGATTTCTACTCAAAGCGATCCCCAGGTTAAGAAGCATTTGTGTATTTCTTCGGCTAGTATTTATCAAGCACAAACTAAATATTTTAGGAAATGGGGATATAACTGTGAATAGGCCAGAAGAACGCTGTGTACTAATAGAGTTTACCTGCTAGGAAGAAAGACAGAATAAGCAAGTAAATAAATAAAAAGATTATCTGTGATGGTGATACAAGTTATAAAGGAAGAAACAAGCTCTTGTGGTAAAGGATGACCAGAGAGAGAGAAGGTAGGGGTTTGTGAAGGCCTCTCTGAAGAGGTGACATGTGAACCCATGACCCATGAGAAGGAACCAGATGTGGGAAGAGTAGCAGGCAGAAGCAACAGCCACTGCAAAGGCTCTGAGCCAGGCCAGTTCGGTATTTCTGAAACAGGAAAAAACACTGCAAAGGAGCACTGTTTGAGGGGTTAAAGGAGCTAGATTTGAAGGTGCTTCAACTTTTCTGTCATGGACTCCTTGGCAGTCTGTTGAAGCCTACAGATGGATCTCTTCTCATAATCATGTTTTTCATTACATAAGACAAAAATACATAGGAATGCAAAGAAGACCAATTACATTATAATACAGCTATCAAAATATTTAAAAGACAAAGCTGTGACATAAAATATAAGTGCTGCTTTAACACATTTTGTAGTAGATCTAATAACTAACTATGAAATACAGTTTGTCTGAAACAGTTGTAATGTGATATGAAATGTCTGTGGTTTCTCTAGATGACAAAGTCACAGGTACTGCTCATACCACTAAGATTTTCTGCATTACTCAGTGAAATACTAAATTTCAATTAGAAGCTGTGAAAATAAAGGTGTGATTTTGCCCCCCATTGTAAAATCACAGATCCCATGAATCCTCTCCTTGGACCCCCTGGGGTCTGTGGAGCCCTGGGTATAAACAGCGGGGCTACATCACGCAGGTTTCTTGGGCCACGGCAAGGCGTTAGACTAAGCGCTATGGGGAGCCGCTGGGGAAATCTAAGCAAGAGAAGTGGTGTGATATTGCTGCTTTATATATAGAACCTGGATTCTAGGATAACAGGAGTAGAACAGTGAGGCGACTATTACATGGTTCAGGTGAAAGACAAGGGTGGCTTGGAAAAGAGTAGTGGCCCTAGAGAGTGAGATGTGAACATGTTCAAGATGTGTTCCAGAAGAACTGCCAGGACCTGCTGATGGATTGGGTAGAGGGGGCGGGGAATGAGGAAAGGCAGATAAGGATGGCACGGAGGTTGCTTACAAGAGCCTTTGGGTGTTGGTGTTGCCGTGTACTGGTGTGGAACCACCTGGGAGCGGAATTGGTTTGTAGGAGAGTTAGGGTGGTGGCTGTGAATCCAGTGTGGCATTGTGGACCTGGTGAAGTGTGAGATGTTTATTACACACATGGAGAGAGATCTAGTACACACAGCAGGATCCACAAGCCTGGGGCTCAGAAGAGAGTAGGGTCAAAAGATGACATATCCACTCTACAGTTGAACCTGACATCTTGAACAAAAGTGGGAAGTTAAGACAACTTGAGAGGGGCTTTCACTACTCCCCTCAAAGCTGCACCTTCCCACTCCTTTGAGGGAGACCCCCCCCATTTTTCACTCCCCAAGAGAGGTGACGGAACTTGATAAAGGTCACACAGCATAAGGGGGAACCAAGAGGGGGCACCTGGAAGCAGTATCCTGTCTCCTGCTTCCAAGCACGTGTTTTATCTCTGCTCAGTGCTACTTCTCCAACCTTATCCATTGTGAAAGCAAACAAAAATTAGGATCAAGGTTTTATGTAGCACAAAAGCAAGCTCAAGGGAAGATGTGAAAGAACAGTAAGTAGGCTGCAGATTTCAAATACAGGCTCCTCCACCACATAACATTGAGCAAGTCACTTAACCTCACTGAGGCTTAATACCCTAATTCAAAATGGGAATAACACCACCACCTGGTGTTACTGAATTCAGTAAAAATACCTGGCACATAATAGGCACTCAGTACATATTTTTGGTTGAACTCAAGTTGTATATATTTTTTTAATTTATTTATTTATTTATTTTTGGCTGCGTTGGGTCTTGGGACCAGGGAAGTCCCAAGTTGTATAATTTTTAAGTGGACACTTGGTATTCTCTTTTTCTCATATATTTCAAGGTAGTTTTTTTCTAGAAAAAAAAAGATAGTAATTGTGACGGAAACAGTACAAAGGACCTTGAATAATTTACTGGATTTCTCATGCTATTTCATGATCTATGGAAAAATAGATGGTATTCCACGGTTATTTACATCTTAGAAAAAAAAAGCTTGAACAGAAACTACAGGTTTTTCACCTTGTAGCAACAAAACACTATGTAGGGGCTTCCCCGGTGGCGCAGTGGTTAAGAATCCACCTGCCAATGCAGGGGACACGGGTTCGAGCCCTGGTCCGGGAAGATCCCACATGCCATGGAGCAACTAAGCCCGTGCACCACAACTACTGAGCCTGCGCTCTAGAGCCCACGAGCCACAACTACTGAAGCCCACGTGCCTATAGCCCGTGCTCTGCAACGAGAAGACACTGCAGTGAGAAGCCCACGCACCACATCGAAGAGTAGCCCCCGCTCGCTGCAACTAGAGAAAGCCCATGCGCAGCAATGAAGACCCAACACAGACAAAAATAGAAAATAAAATAAACAAATTTTTTAAATGTTAAAAAAAAATACTATGTAGATATTTCTCTTGGGAACCTAAAAGGAGTGATACATAAGGAATGCTACCTCTAACCTAGAGGGCTAAAAGCAGTGAACTTCAGGACTTAATGTTTAGCTGCCAACAAAGTTTCTCCTCACCAATTGATTTGATTAGTCTAACTAATATTGTAAGATCATTTCTGGTCAGGGCTACTGGCATCTCAGATGTTTATTCATTCATTTTCATGAAGCATCTACAATGTTCCAGCACTGTTCTTGGATCGAGGCATCCAAGAAGAAACAAAAATGAAGTTCTGCCATCATGGAGCTCTCACTGAAGTGGGGAGCAAAAAATAAACAAGCAATCAGGCAAATAGATAAGCAGCATCATTTCAGAGAGTGTCATGTGCTCTATAGAAAACATGGCCAGGTAAAAAGAAAATGTAGCCAGGTAGTGCTCACAGGTGCAAAGAGCATTTTCAATAAGAAGGTGCCATTTGAGCTGAGACCTAAATGATGAGAAGGAGCCAACCGTGCAAGAACATGGGCAGAGCCCATTCCCCATGTGAGAACAGCCACGTGTAAAGTTGAAAATGAAGGGCGAGAGGTAACAGGAGAGACACAAAAGAAGGCAGAGGTGAGGTCAGGTTTTCTTGTAGTCCCAGGTAAACAGTTTGAACTATATTCTAACCACTGGAGAATTTTAAGCAAAGGAGCAACATGATCTGATTTATATATTTACAAGGTCACTGTGACTGCTGTTTTGGAACTGGCCTAGGAGGTGACCAGAGTGGAAGCAGGGAGGCTGTTGCCTCCCAAGTAGGAGGTGATGGTGGCCCCGGGATGGCAGCAGTGGACATGGAGAGAGGTGCACAGATTCCAGATGTATGTCGAAAGAGTGCCGACCAGACTTACAGAAGGGCTGGATGTGCAGGCTAAGACACACAAAGGAAACAGGATGACAAAGTGACTGGGTGGTTGGTGGTGTCATTTACTGATTCGGGTTGCAGAAAAGAAAGGTCGTGAGGTCCGTGCTAAATCAAGAGTTTGGTTGTGGACAGATTAAGTTTGAGTTGTCTATTAGTCATGTAAGTGGAGCTGTTGAGTGGGCTGCTGAATATGCACATCTGGAGCTTTGGAAAGAGGCCGAGGCTGGAGATTGGCATTTAGGGTCCTGAGCAAATCATCTGTGAAGTTTTCATTTGAAGTGCGTTGTTTCCAGTCGGGGTTGATGGATGTCTGGAGCGAGCATCTCCTTAGCTGCCCTGGAATCAGAATCACCTTCTGAGCAGCTTCAGCTGTCCTGGAAATTCACTGACAGACTGCGGAGTTGGGGGATTTAAAACACTGGCGGGAGTTTGTTTGGTTTTGTTCTCTGCTGTTTCAAGTTAACTGAAATGCATGATTTTCAGGTTTCATCTTCAGTTTTAAATTATGCAGAGGACCTGTCACATATCTTCTGATCCTCGCACTGCCCCTTTCACATTGCGGCTCTCCAGGAAAGCAAGACAACTCAGTGCAGGCTGTGTTGGACTTCAAGAATAAGCCCTGTCTAGGGCTTCCCTGGTGGCGCAGTGGTTGAGAGTCCACCTGCCGATGCAGGGGACACGGGTTCGTGCCCCGGTCCGGGAGGCTCCCACATGCCGCGGAGCGGCTGGGCCCGTGAGCCATGGCCGCTGAGCCTGCGCGTCTGGAGCCTGTGCTCCACAACGGGAGAGGCCACATCAGTGAGAGGCCTGCGTACCGCAAAGAAAAAAAAAAAAAGCCCTGTCCCAAGAAAGGCAAGCGCTTGGTAAATAACTCTGCCAAGTGTCAAATAAACAGGAGATGCTCAGGCAGGTAAACATTCTGAGTAAACATTCTGAGATCATGCCTTTTTTTTTTCTTTTTTTTTCTACTCCATAAATTTTTTATGGTTTTATCACCTTTACCCCTTCTATCAGTTTCTTTCATTCTCATGATGGTTTCTTATTAAGGAGATTCATGGGGAAGGTTGTAATCGATCAGAGCTATTAGCCACCAGAGTGTAATCTGGTTCCAGTACAAACTGACCTGCCCGATGTCCTGTCTGCTTTGGAGATTTAAGCCGATTAACTTAAGAGTCTGGGAGGCAGGATCTAATGTCCTGTAGCACTGCACCCTCTCACCCCTACCCGCCAGTAGGGATTTAACAAACTGACACTGTCATTAGAACTGAACCTACAGTTAACCCACCTTGAAAGTAACCACTAGTGCCTGGCTCACCTTGGATGTACATTTACAGCCAGTGAATGATGCTGTGTCCCTGGCAATGGAATGCTGCTGTAATTCCTTCTGCTGTCTCAGGCCCTATACTGCTGATTACGGTGGAGGTTTCTGTTTTGTTTCATTGGTTGGTTGGTTGGTTGGTTTTGTACCTACTTCCAAGAGTAGATCAATCTCATGGTTCGGGAACAAGTCAGTGATTGGAATGAGGTCACCACAAAAAAGGGCAGCTCACTGCTAGGGCTTTCAGTTGCACAATCTCTGTCTGCTTTATGTTTTTGATGGAATCAGAGAACAAAAGGCAGGAAGGTGCCCTGGGCTGCCCACAGACCCCCTGGAAGCCATATGGGTGGACCTGCCAAGTGAAAGATGCCATGCAAATTAGCATTCTCGATCACAGACCTCTGCTCTTAAAATACAGCTAACCGGGCTTCCCTGGTGGCGCAGTGGTTGAGAGTCTGCCTGCCGATGCAGGGGACACGGGTTCGTGCCCCAGTCCGGGAAGATCCCACATGCCGCAGAGCGGCTGGGCCCGTGAGCCATGGCTGCTGAGCCTGCGCGTCCGGAGCCTGTGCTCCACAATGGGAGAGGCCACAACAGTGAGAGGCCCGCGTACCGCAAAAAAAAAAAAAAAAAAAAATACAGCTAACCACCAAGTACAAGCTGAGGACTAAGGTCAAACTAAAGACTCTTCAAGAATGATATTTTAGCTGCAAAAGCTGTCCACAAGCAGCAGGATAAATTAATGGGTATTTTGTACCAGGGGAACCATGATAAGTAAATATTCCTTCTTGCACTGATAACACCAGTTAAGGTGCAATCCTCCTCCTCCTCCCCCCGCCCCTTTTATTTATTGACAATGATTATATAATAGGAGCACAGTCCTTGGAGCTAGACCACACAGATCAAAGCCAAGGCCAAACTTCTACAAGTTTTTTAACTTCTCCGAGCCTCAGTTTCCCTATCTATAAAATGGTGATGATAATAATGGTACCTCTTTCAAAGATTATTGAAGAGTAGACCAGTTACTACATGTAGCAGATAAGATAGTGCTTGGCGTACTGTAAGGTCTGAGTAAACATGTAAACTTAAGCTACTGTCATTCATTCAACCTTGTGAACGTTGAATGTGCTATAGATGCCAGTGACATAAAGGTAAGGGCCTACCTCAGGTCAGTGGGAAGACGGACACACCAACAAACCTGCCATTCTGCCTCAGCAGGCTCTTTACTGAATGTGTGGGAGATGAAGATGCTACTACAGGATAGGTATAATACTCTCTATATAATAAGTATAACTGGTAAGAGAGGCAGAAGACATAGAAAAGCAAGAAATGTAATTGAACAATAATTGAGATCAACCTTTTGCCTATTAAGAATTAAGCTAGGGCTCCCCTGGTGGCGCAGTAGTTGAGAGTCCGCCTGCCAATGCAGAGGACACGGGTTCGAGCCCTGGTCTGGGTAGATCCCACATGCCTCAAAGCAACTGGGCTCGTGAGCCACAATTACTGAGCCTGCGCGTCTGGAGCCTGTGCTCCGCAACAAGAGAGGCCGCGATAGTGAGAGGCCCAAGCACCGCGATGAAGAGTGGCCCCTGCTTGCCACAACTAGAGAAAGCCCTCGCACAGAAACAAAGACCCAACACAACCATAAATAAATTTAAAAAAAGAATTAAGCTAAAATGCATGACAATGTAGCTGAGATTAAATGCCCAGAAATTGGACCTTATTGTGGTTTAGTAAAAGAATTAACATAGAACAGAACAGCAGCCTAAAAATATTTTATAAAGTTACCATGATAACATCCTGGCCAGCCAACCATTCAGTTATCTGATGTACCAATAAAACAGCAGGACTTACCGTATTCCACCAAACTGAAAATCTGCAAAACATCTAGTGTGTGTATGTGCAGGCGTATACACACACACACACACGTCCGCGCGCACACGCAAATGCCATTTGGTGCAGAAAGAAAACATAAATATGGAGAGCCGGGAACAGAAGTGAGGCTGGTTTCAATCTCACCTCTAATACCCACTTGCAATCTATCCTTAGGCGAGTTATTAAACTCTGCTCCCCAGTGTTTGCATCTGTAAAATGGGGATAATGTTAGCACCTGCCTCACAGGGTTATTGTGAAAACTCAACGAGACATTGCATAAGACACTCCAAATAGCTAGCAGTGGCTTGCCCCAGCCTTGGCTCTGTAATAGTTTATTTTATTGCTATAGTTTGCTGTGCACTAGACACCTCCCTCCCCTGACTCCCTCCTCTCTCCCTGTCTCTCTCCCTCCCTCCCTCTCTCCCTCTGGATGTATATATATATATATATATATATATATATATATTTACACAAGTAATCCATGTTCATTTTAGAAAAACAAGAATATACATACAAAAAGAAAATTAAAGACCATTCTGATTCCACCACCAAGAGCAGCAACTATTTTGCTAGTATCCCTCTGGTCTTTGTCTACGTAAATTCACTAAATCTATTAAATGTCCATGTGTATGTAAATACCTCACTACATATACAGGATCATACTCTACATTCTGTCTAGTAGAATTCTTTTCCTGTTCAGCAATATATCATGTCAGTAAATATAAAATATACATTACCATTTCAGATTACTTTATAGTAGTCTATTTTAAGTAAATTCCATATTGTAGTTAGACAATCCCCTATTGCTGGAAACTTGAGGCAAAATCCCATTTTCTCTGTTATAAACTCTGTTTGTGTAAGTATCCTGTATCAGCCTATTTGGATACTTTGGCAGAGGTTCTTACCATGGCACAGGGTAAATTTTTCCTCAACAGGTATTACCAGTGGTCTTATTCATGGGGCCTGCATTTGTGTAGGAGATAAATTATACTTAGGGTCCTGAAGAAGTCACAGATTTTAACATAGCAGTACCTGTTTGAAGAACCTCATACCTAAATGTGACCCAGCAGCAAACAATACAAAGAGTAAACTGAGCCAAAGAAGAACATGTATAGTGTTAATACAGTGCAGAATGCAGGTACTGGTGGTCATGAACATAAAAAGTGGCCTGGAAATTTTTCAGGAATATAGAAGATCAAAGAACAATTAGAAAATAGGAAACTGGAAACAAGCAATAGCAATTTCTAGTTTGCCTTTGCAATTTATTTTACATCAAACAGAGCTCAGTAGTCATCCACAATTACCTCCTTGCATTCCTGAGTCATTTCATGGAGCAATGTCAAGGGCCACATAAAGTGCTAAGTTAGTTGTAATAAAACGTACTCAGAATTCCCAAGGAACAGAAACTGGGGGGAGTCCTAGCCAATGAGGTAAGCTTGTCTGTGCACATCTGTCACGTAGTTATTGAGAACCTACTATGTTCCAACAAGTGGGGACACAGAGAAAAGTAGGCCAGGCTCCCAGATCTGCTTCCAGGGAAAATCTAAGCCGTCGGGGGTGAGGGGGAGGGCGTGGGGGGGGTCAGGCTGCTGCTAGGTTGGCACTGTTGTTAAAGAATCTGGACTTCTTAATGTCTTGCAATTTCAATTTTCAAATATTTTACTGACAGGACATCTGAATGAAAGTGGAGAGATTCTGATCCCCTTCTCAGTATCACCTGGAGCAGTCATTCTCCCTCACTGAGCCTCTGTAAAGTTGGGATAACAAGGCCTCATTTCTACTCTCCACTTCACAGAGAGAGTGCCAGTATTTAGATAAGAAAACGTTGATAACTAAGAGCTCTTTGAATTTCTTTGAAGCTGCCCAGATGTCTGAGGTAGCACGACAACACGTAGCAGGGTTAATACTGTTTGCACTTGATCATTTTGGTATTGTATTAAATTTGTATAATACTGCGTTTATATTCACAGACAAGTCAACTCCCCATAATCTATGTTTTAATATGTATTCAGCTCCATTTTTGAGCTGAGGTGACTTCTTTCAGCATCTCAGCCCATTTTTAAAGCGGATTGTCACTGGAAAGGGGTAATTTAGGCATTCGGGGTCATTTACTATTCTCCTCAGGCAAACATTCAAGGGAGGAAACGTTCCAGAAAACTGTCTTCTGTGCCTTTGACCTCCCATCTCTTGTGCTCACTCCTTGAGGTTTTTGTTGGCCCTTACATAGCTCTTTCCTCAACTTGCTTGCCCTCTTCACAGCTCGTATGTCTCTTGTCTCTGCCCTGAGCTTGGCCTTCCCCCTCTCTCCAGTCACTTCCATCCACTCTTGTCTCCCCTGTCATGGTCCTTTCCCTCCCACCAATGGTTTTGTAGGAAATGCTATGCTGGCCCCTTGGGGTATCTGCTCAGCAGCCCACAGCACTGCTAGTCCCCGAGATGAGATGGAAGCCAGCCAGCCAGTGTCTCTCCCACCCCACCCTATCATCTGTGTGTGACCTCACTCCTTCCCTGGACTCCTTGGCCTCTGTCATTACTACATGGGATAGTGAGATGGGAATGTCAAATTACTTGGGCACATTTCCATGCCAATCCAAAGGAAAGCCACCTGGCTTCATTACCACTATGCACTGACTCCAATATGTAAGCATGACATTTCCTAGAATGGATTATGGAAAACATCTCAGCAGGCATTTAAAAGTTCCCCAAGTGGGAGGACAACAACCCTATTTCCCGTCCTGCAGGAATGCTCATCTCTAGTCTTTCAACAAGCTGACGTTTTCCCCACCCTTTCTGGAGTTGGTTCAGTCAAGATGGTAGCACAATTAAGATGTCAGAGATGGTCCTACGTAGGAGGTTCAGGGTCCTAAAACATGAGGCAGGGGCATTACAAGACACATGGAGTCAGATGAGTCTCATTCCCCAAGACCACCCTCAGGCTCAGAGACTGACTAGAAGGACTCACAAAGCTCTTAGACTCATGGTTACAGTTAACTACAACAGAGGGATACCAGTTAAAATCAGCAAAGGGAGAAAGTGCATGGGGCAACGTCCAAGAGAAACAAGGCACAAGCTCCCAGATGTCCCCTCCAAGTAATATCACACAGATGTGCTTAATATTTCTAGCAACAATCTGTAACAACATATGCAAAGCATTATCTCTCAGGGATGCTCGCCCGAGCCTCCAGGGTGAGCATCCCTGAGATGCTCAGGGGTGTTCAGGGATGTGTCCAGGGTGTTTATTGGGGTCAGTCACAAAAGACATGCAGCACCTGCATGAAAGACCTCAAGCTACTCAGACTCCAGCCCCTACAGCAAAAATAGGTGTTCAGCATAAATCACACTGTTGGCATAAACTATCTGCTTACACTGGCACCATGTGGCCCAAGGCCTCAGGCATACAAAAACGCTCTTATGAGGCACATTATTACAAGGACTCAGAGTTCTTCTCTTAGGAGCCAGTCTTAAAAAACAGGTCTTTTGGGCTTCCCTGGTGGCGCAGTGGTTGGGAGTCCGCCTGCTGATGCAGGGGACACGGGTTCGTGCCCCGGTCCGGGAAGATCCCACATGCCGTGGAGCAGCTGGGCCCGTGAACCATGGCCGCTGAGCCTGCGCGTCCGAAGCCTGTGCTCCGCAACGGGAGAGGCCACAACAGTGAGAGGCCGGCATACCGCATAAAAAAAAAAAAAAAGAAAAAACAGGGCTTTCTCAGGAATGTGCAGGATTTGAGTTAACTCAAATGGGGCCTGCTGAGTTAACCCTTTCCTGCACACATTCCCAGGGTCAAGACACAGGAATGCTCTGGCACATGACAGCACCTCCTGCAGCTCAGTTACCTTCCAAAAATAAGGTCCTCTCTGCCTTCCACGTAGGGTCACTGTGATTCATAATAAATAATCATTGAACTCTTTTCAAAACCAGCAGGACACCTACAGCAAGGATGCTTTTATTATTATTATTATTACTATTCCTATCATCATAATCACTATTGTCATATTATACTCACATCATAATCACTACTGTTCATGGGACAGGGCATGGGAATGAGCCCTTAATGCTTCCGTGTGATCTCAAAACAGGTCAGAAGTGCCTTTTTCCAGATGCTGAAGACAAGGACAACCTCAGAGTAGTGTGTCTTCACTCCTCCCTGGCGTTTAACCCTGTCCTTGCTTTTCTCTGTCTCCCTTCCCTTGGCAGTGGCTCAGAAATCCAGGCCCCCAGCACGAGAAGCGGACTCTGTTTGGAGACATGGTGTGCTTCTTGTTCATCACTCCTCTGGCCACCATCTCGGGCTGGCTCTGCCTACGGGGCGCCGTGGACCACCTGCACTTTAGCAGTCGGCTCGAAGCCGTCGGACTAATTGCACTCACTGTTGCACTCTTCACTATTTACCTCTTTTGGACACTAGTAAGTATGGCCCAGGGCCTGGGAGTTAGGTCGGTGGGAGCTGGCAGCCCCCCAGCTGGCACAGCCTCCCCTCTTGTCTGTAGCTCATCTCACCCACCCGGCAGCAGACAGACCTTCAAATGCTGGCGAGAGTGTGTGATTCGGTTTACTACTGCACGTGAATGTGTGTGTGTGTGTGTGTGCACTGCTGGGAAGAGCAGATGAAGTAAAGAAAAAGCCCCAGCTTCTGAGAGTTCCTCAAAGACATGCACCCCAGACATCCCTCTCCTCTCGTAGCCAAGGACTCCATCTGTTAGGAGGCCTGGCGTTCTCTTTCTCTCGTTTATGCTCCTCTCTCTTGCCGGGATTGTAATGTATGGTGAATGATGCACTTGGCCACTGTTGCTGTCGCTGCCTGCACAGATCATGAATCCTCCTGCTGGTTATTTTCTTTTTATGTCCTGATGCGGCCTAAAGTCCTTGTTGGACGTGGAGCTGCACTTCGCCTGATGATTATTCTGGGTTGGGATATTGACTCTGCTGCGCATAAAAACACTAATTCATCTAGCTGAGAAGCTGTCACTAAAGAAAAACCATTTCCCAATAAGTGTTCCTGCTGTATATGAGGGGAAAATCTTTAACCCTCTCTGGTTCTTTATTGTTTTAACCCCATGATTGCTCAGGTACCAGTTGGCAGAGCTCACAAAGCGCAGCATCTGCCGTCTCTTAATGCTTCCCTCTGGGACCTGCAGGGAAGAATGTCACGATCCTCTAGAAGGTTTTCAGAAACCGGGCCCCCTGCTTCCTGGCATGACTCTCCTGTGCCTGCTCATCTCTAATCCGAGCACATTCCATTGTTATTCAATATGTATTTCCTGTCTAGACTGTCCCATTCCCATACCGGCAGCACAGTGTCGGCACGTAGAAGCTTCTAGTGCTCACACTTGCTCCCTTGCTCTGTCTCCCGAGTCCTGTGCCACCAGCTGCCATTCCTGCCACACTGACCAACCGCAACCCCCTGCTCATTGCGTTTCCCTCTTGTCCAGCTCTTTGCCTCCTCTCGGGGGGAATTTCAGGCAATAATCGGGGGACACATTTCAGTCTCAGTGAGAGGGGCATGACATGAGCCTTGGTAAGCAGGTAGTGTTCTGATGCTTGGAGCTTTATCAGAGTCCTCTGGTTAAGGTAGGCATTCTGTTCCCAGCCTAATGAAGCCCCCAAGCAAAACTATTATTGTCTCCTTTAAATGTCTATGCTTCCAAAGTGTGTCCTGATTCATTGTGAATCAAGCAACCAGGCTGACTCAGAAGCCACAAGGACACAGTGATGGGAAGAGGCTTAAAAATAAGAAATTAGGGGGCTTCCCTGGTGGCACAGTGGTTGGGAGTCCGCCTGCCGATGCGGGGGATGAGGGTTCGTGCCCTGGTCCGGGAGGATACCACATGCCACGGAGCGGCTGGGCCCGTGAGCCATGGCTGCTGGGCTAGCGCGTCCGGAGCCTGTGCTCCTCAATGGGAGGGGCCACAACAGTGAGAGGCCTGTGTACCGCAAAAAAAAAAAAAAAAAAAAAAGAAATTAGGGAATACCCTGGTGGTCCAGTGGTTAGAACTCAGAGCTTTCACTGCTGAGGGCCCACATTCAATCCCTGGTCGGGGAACTAAGATCCCACAAGCTGTGTGGTGTAGCCAACAAAAAAAAAAAAGAAAAGAAAGAAATTGTCTGTCTACTACTGTCTAACTACTGAACCACCTTGGGAAGTCATTTCACTTCTCTGAGCCTCAGTGTCCTCATCTGTAAAGTGGGGATGAGATTAATACCCATCCTGCCAACTTCCCCTGGTCTTACGAGATTGAAGTGAAAGTGTCCATGGGAAAGTGCTTTGGAAAATAATTAAGTGTCAGTTTTTACCATGTTTCGAGGTTTGCTAGTCTCTGATTTTTCTTATACAAGTGCCTAAGATGAAGGATGGATGAAGATATAGACTTAAATGATGGGCATTCAAACCAACTTAAGGCCTTTTTGAAAATCTGCTTTGTAAAGCACACACTTACCTAACCAGAAAGAAAAAAAAGAGGGGGGTGGGCAAAAGAGGGAAAGAAAAAAGGAGATTACCTAGGATGTGGTCCTATTTCATCTCTCATCCCAGGTGAAAGGAAAATTTGGGAGGGAAAGGTCCCCAGAGTGGCTCTTTCAGGAGGCTGATAACATACGTCATTCCAGAAATGCTTCCAAAAGGCAGTGCTGTGTGGTAAAAAGCATGTCCCTTCGGAATCCCAAGGCTCTGTGTTTAAACCCAAGGTTTAGCATCCTGATAGCTGTGTAACTTCAAACAGGTCCCTAACCTTTCTGAGCATCCTTCTCCGAATGCAAAAACTTGGGGAAACGACTGCTAACCCCTGGGCCAATGTGCTATGGTGAGGATGAGATGGGATGACTTCGGGAACATCCATCAGAGCACCTGGCAGAGGATGGGTTTTCTTCCTCTGACTGCTGCGTTCCACCACATCCCGCACTGCCCCCGGCTTCCCTGTAAAATGCCGAGCAGCTGGAGGGAAAGAAAGCGCTTCTCCCCTTGGGTGTGAAAAACGCGCGGCCATAGCTCAGCAGCAGGTTATCGAATCTAGACTAACTCCTTCCCAGATAAATGCTGTACTGAGCGGCCCTAGCAAGAGCCGTAATTCAGAAGCTGACAGCACTTGGAAACTGCCCTCCAGCAGAAACGCACTGTAAACAAGCTGTCAAGCTTAAGGAGAATATGCTGTGAAAATGTCTTAGATAAACAAACACAGTGTCAGTCCCAGCCTGGCTCCTCGGAGGAGCCCTCCTGGAAGGGCCTCGCCGGGCGCTGTCAGGAGAGACCCACGCCCGTGCTGCTTCCCTGCGGGTGCCTTTGGAGCTCCTTGCCTCCACCAGGGCCCAGGCTTGACGCAGACTCGGGGAGTTCTGCCTTCTGGAACCTACTGTGTGGAAACACAGGTGTCTGGGACCCAGGAGGCCAAGACCTCTACCACCTCCTCCCTGAGAGCTGCGGGGGGAGGGAAAGATGCCCCAGAAACATCACTGTGCATGTCACCAACCATTTGAAGCCCGTGGACAGACACGAGAAGAGTAGGTGAGAACTGAGTCCACATGAAGCATTTGGAAAGTGTCCACATAGGATCTGCATTAGCCCAGTGTAGCGATGCCCACGTGCAGTGACCCCCAGGAGGTACCACCATCCACCACGTCGCTGATGCAACCAGTGCCCAGCCCAGAAACCAGTTAAATCACAGGATGAAATGAATGATGCTCCGGCTCCTCTGGCTGACTCCCAGTCCCACGGGTTAATCATTTAAAATCTCTTTACGAAGGGGGAAGGTCCCACAGAACACTGTCCCGGCAAGGCTCACTATGGGGCAGGTCTAGGCACACCCCGAGGGTGTCCAGCACGACCTGGTGTGGCTGATTCACACCCGCGCCGCCCTCTTCTCTTCCACGGTGCCATCACAGGTCAGTGAGCTGGGCCCAGTTCCGGGAAGGCAGCTTCCAAAGCCCTGGCCCCACCAATATGCTTCCGGCGCACCATAAACTCCCGAGAGGGCAGAATCAAAATTCGTAATGAGATTTCCCAAAGCCTGCTGTGACTTTACAGCAAAGCTGCAGTGCAGCCCATCACCTCCCTCAGGGAGAGGTGATGCTAATATGCTCCAGCCCTCTGTGTGCCATGCACATGACCGCAACTCTGTGCAGACCTTGCACATGACCGCAACTCTGTGCAGACCTTGCCCATGACAGGAGGTTAATAAATAGCCTTTGGATGAAGAAATGAAGACACTTCAAGAAACCCATCCCATAAAGAGTAGTGTTTTTAGAATAGTGGCCCTGGGCTCTTTCTTCACCCTCTTTCTTTAAAACCTCAGAAATGTAAGAAACATCTAAATGAAGTTCCCAGTGTTACTACTGCCATAGCTGCTTCTTCCTTCATGTTGTTTATTTTTTCCTCACTGCCTCTTTATTGCTGTAAATCAAACCTGCTTCATTCCGCTTCTGTTCCACCAAGGGGAGGGAGTGTCTTGGCGCTCCTAGAGACCACAGCCAGGACTACCCAGGGCGACTGCAAACCCATGGTCCCTCTGCCCTGCACCTACCTTCCTTTTCCCCGATGCAGCGTCATCTTCATGATGCTTTCTTCTTATCGGTTGAATTTGCCTGCAGACGTGGTGGTGAACGGCAATCAAGATAGATTAATGCTTAATAAGATCTCGTTCGTCTGTCCGAACAAGCGGGCTGATTTTTCTACTTCCCGGCCAAGGAACCAGGAGACCTGCTAAGTCATGGACTCCCCACGTTGCCCTGTGCTTCAGAGGCTTGAACTTACGTGCGAATCACCAGGGGATCTTGTTTATTAAATGCGCGCTCTGATTCCTTAAGCCTGGGCGGAGCCCACAGGTGTCACATTCTAACAAGCTCCCAGGTGGTACGGCCTCCACGGGCACACTGAGAGCAGGGCTTTCAAGGAAATAGCCCAGCCTCTCTTTTTCTTTTTGCCCCCAGTTTCCTGTATCCAAGAAGGAGTGTCACAAAGGTATCTTCTTTTCCAGATTTAACCCATCAGAAATAACAGGCCAAGAACACTAACGCGTGGCAGTGGCACTGTGCTAAGTGCTCTTTATGCATTATCTCTGATATCATTATTCACATTTTACAAACGAGGACACCGGGACTTGGAGGCAGCAAACAACCTTCCTGAAGTCACGGAGACATCCGTAGAGGATGGGGCTTCGGCCCGGTGCGCCCGCCCGGAGCCGTCGGGCTGCTTGCTCCTGCGCACAGCTGCAGCCGCTTCTGCTGCTTACTGGAGACGCCAAGCGTGCGCAGATCTTTAACATCCCAGACGAAGGGACTCTTGATTTCGAATCCAGCTTTCCTGTAATATTTCCAGGTTCCAGACTTCTTGTACCGCCTCAGCTCTTCATTAGTACTTGTCTGTTTCCTACACCGTCCCTGCCCTTGGCCCTGAGCAGCATGCTTTCCAGCCTGCCTCTTACATTCATGAGTAGCACCAAGCAGCAGCAGGACAGAACAGAACAGATTAAAGAGAATCAAGCTTAAAAAAAAAAAAAAAAAAAAGAAAGAAAAAAACCTCTGATCCACTTTGGCATGTTCAGAGCCTCTTGGAGAAAAGCACATCTGTGTGAGTTTAAAAGCTTTTATTTTCATACTCAAATCTCTCTGGCATTCAGCCTGTGGCATCTGCTTTCTAGCCTCAGAAATCTGAGTGGCCTTGGATTTCATGAGCCTGCCATGAAGACAGACAAGCCCTTGCTGATCAAGGGCCTACATTCTCCTCTACTTCCAGAAACACCAAGCTCAAACCACAGGGTCAGCCCACTCTTTGACCAACGTAGACCCTGTACCAGGGTCAACATGACCCACACAACCCAGGTGGTTAAACAGCCCATACCTGGATAATTTGTCACTCTCAGGTCATGGGCACCTTCCTCCCCAGAACTTACCTAGTTATCTGATATACTCAAACTAGAACCTACTTCCACTTTTTTTTTTTTGCGGTACGCGGGCCTCTCACTGTTGTGGCCTCTCCCATTGCGGAGCACAGGCTCCGGATGTGCAGGCTCAGCGGCCATGGCACATGGGCCTAGCCGCTCCACGGCATGCGGGATCTTCCCGGACCGGGGCACGAACCCGTGTCCCCCACATCGGCAGGCGGACTCTCAACCACTGCGCCACCAGGGAAGCCCTACTGCCGCTTTTAAAGGCAGTTTGTACATCTTCAGAAGAACAGATTATTTGAATTTCCTAGGCGGTTCATCAGTGCTTTGTGCCAGCCTTCTCCAAAGCACACCACAGATGTAAGCATCTCATTCCAGTATATTTACACAAGAAACAAGCACTTTGGGGGCAAGTTATGTCACAATTGATGATGCGTTTACTGCTCGTGCTGTCCTGTATCATGTAAGAGAGGCCTAAATCTAAAGCAGTGTTGCAATTAGAAGGTACAGGATACTTAGTCACTCAGTGAACTTAACTAAGCAGCTTCCTAAGCTCCAGACACTGTGATAGGTACACAGCATGCAAAGATGAATACAACACAAGACCTGCCCTCAACATGCTTCTAGTGCAGGGTGAGAGAGAAACAAGGGCCGTGGTGTACAGGGCACTGATGCCACGCTGAGGTGGGCACAGGCACTGGCTCAGGAAGAACTCATCAGTGGAGTTGGCGCCCAGGCCAAAGCTTCCCCACTGGATGCCATGGAAGGACTGAGCTGGAGGCAATGGGGATCACCCACAGGGGCCGCCAAGCACAGTTGTTCAGTTTGTCCACAGCACAGTACAAAGGGTGCCCTTCCTATCATACCGTGAATGGGGTCCTTCGAGTTGTGCCGTGTCCAACCTACAGAAGGGTGCGTGAAGCCCCAGCATCCCTCTCATTTAACAGAGAGAAACGTGACGACCAGAAGGGCACATTGCCTAGTCCCACAGCTGGGCAAGGGCTGGCGCCGTACCTACTCTGCCCACTGCCCCCAGCCAACTTTCTGCCCCACTGATACTCTGGGGCCCAGACCACTATCCTGAAAATAAATCCAAACTCGGGAGGAACCTCATTTCCTATTAATACTCTGACTTTACCCAGTTTGAAGAGGCACGAGGGAGACCTGCCCTTTGTTCACACGTGGGTGCTCTGGGGCTGGGGCCAGTCTCCCAGCGCTCAGCTGCCTGCTACAGCAGTTTCCCCCCGGCTCTTGCCCCGCTGTACTGCTATTTGGAGCTGTTTGAAATGGCGTGTATGTTGTTTGGATTGATAATCAGCTTCCGCTTACCTGAAACCTTCCCTTATTTTTCCTCTCCTGACCCCAGGTGTCATTTAGGTACCACTGTCGATTGTACAATGAATGGCGTCGGACCAATCAGAGGGTGATTCTCCTCATTCCAAAGTCTGTCAACGTCCCTTCTAACCAGAAGTCCTTGCTGGGCCTCCACTCTGTCAAGAGGAACTCAAAGGAGACGATTGTTTGATGTTTGTGTGTTTGGTTGGCTGATTTGTTGTTTGGGGTTTGGAAGTTTCTGCACTGGGCCACCCCGAAACCCTTCCTCGAGCCCGTGGGTCGAAGAACATCCAGAGCCGTGTTATCACGTCGCCCTGAGCAACAGACTCCGCCCGAAGAAAGCAAATCGCTCTTTGACTTCACATCATGGATGCTGCAATCAGATGATATTTGCTAAGCTGCCAAACATGTTTATTTAGCAGATACTGTATGGAATTTTCTGAACACCTCTTTAACATATGAGGAAGGTTGTCCTGCTAAGGATGCAATTCAACTCTTCCTTTTTTATTACTATTTCAAATATATATATATATAGATATATATATATATTAAACTTAGATGATAATCAAAGTTGAAAAGCCAATGTTAAAACTGATTTCATGGTTGGTTTGGATGGATTTTGTTTGGGTTCGTTGGTTTGTTTCCCAGTTTCTACTGTAGATTCTTTGGGGTAATTTGATAGCTTGAGTGTCTTTTCCATCTCTTCCATGCCCCTTACTCAAGGGGACAGCGTAACAGCTGCAGGACAAGTCATATCTGAAGGATGTTTTGTACTAAACTTCATTTAATTATTCAGTTTTTAAAGGAAAAACAAGCGTGGCAACTCTCCCCACAGTGAACTGTTTACTTAAATTTCATTAAGGAGAAAACAATTTATGGTGAGAAGCACGCTCCTTTCAACTTGTTTGGTAATGACAGCTGATAGAAGCTATTTTCTAATAATAAATATCCAGTGTGTGAAAGACAAACCCCCACTGATTGCAATACTATTTTTTTAAATCACAAAACCTGTGAAGTTTCCCAAAGTAGATTTGAAAAAGGAAAAAAGCAAAAGCAAAAGCAGAAAGGTTGGTGTTCCTATTCCCATTTCATTTAGCGCATGTCTTAATTCTTCATTCGCATTGAACTGGAGGATCATTAGACATTTCTAGGAACCCTGGACCTATTTTGCATATCAATTAGCATTCCCATTGCTCTGCCGAATTTCCAGCTTGACAGGTAGACGTGGCCAAAAAAGCCTGTCCGAGCAGTCTAAGACCCCTTTGTCTGATTTTCCAAAAAAAACAAAGAAAAAGGCCCCACGCAGTGCCTTCCCCCAACCATGAGCCAATTCTGTCACAGGCTGAAATAGGCTTTTTCTAAGGGCTCCATGTCCCTCTTTTATCCATCGCAGTGTAAAGGGTCTAGACTGCTCCCTGCCTTTGCGTGTCCACTGAAGCCAGGGAGCAGACATGCTGTCTGAGGTCAGCACTCGCTCAGATTGGCGCACAGGCTCCCTTCCGCCCACCTACCCACAGCCCCGAAGAGAAGGCGGAGCCCAGCTTTGGGGAATGCTTAAAATATGGATTTCTAGAACATGACCCACACTGCAACTATTACTCCAGCATCTGCCTCATGCTACAGGAAGTGCAAAGGAACAGGCAGTGAGGAGGGTAATGATTTTTGTCTGCAGATTGATCAAGCTGATGCAGGTGTTGCCTTTGTCTGGCAAGCCCTCCGGTCACAGACCACTCCCCGTGCTGCCTGGGGAGAGAAACAGCTGTACTGCTCTCCGCTGCAAAACTCAGATGTGCTTTATGGCCTGTGACAATAGATTTTCCCCCACCACGCTTCACTTCGACACTTCAATTCCAGTAATATACATCTCAGCCCTTCTGTTTACTCGGCCCTGCTCACCCCTCTGGGCTGTCATTAGCTGCACCACCATCAACCGTTTCTTAATTGACCTTTCTAAAATGCTGGCCACCACTGGCTGCACGCAGCTGTCACACATTAAATTTCCAGAGCCAAGAGTGCAGCTTGGTAGCATATGAATTGCAGCCCTGTAATACAGTTGACAAACGATGTCCACCCAGCCTTGGTCCCTGAGCTGTCAGGTCAACCAGCCTCTCAACAGAGTGGTGCAAACATTCATGAGAGAACCATGCCCCTTCTCCTCCCTGTTGTTTCCATGAATTAAGGAAGCAGTAGATTCCCGGGACCATTTCCTGCTGAGGTTGGCTGCAGAAAATTCCTGCTGTCTTGGTTCATGAGATGAGATGTAATGAAGCAAAATATCAAAAGCAGGCAGGTCCCTCCCCGGCAGCTCGCTGGGGCTTCTGGGCTGGGAAGGTAGGCACGGTAGTACTGTGCCTGGGCCACGCCTCTCTCCCCCCACTGCACACTCCCACCCTCGGAAATTAAGCAGAGTCCACGTGCAAGGAGTGGGTTGCATGTGGGGTGGTGGGCAGGACACCCTGGCAGCCAAAGGAGGCATCAATGCCTCCCTGCCCAGTGAGAGACTCTGATCTCCACAGCACCAGGGCCCATCTGGGATTCTGAAAGCTCTTGGAAGACACTTCATCCCCTCTTGGCCCTTTAATAACCCTGAGGTCATTCAAGGTGGGAGAGTCCGGGAACTGCAGCATAAGCACAAGACACCAGCCAAGAGGACAGAGGCAGCGGGAGCTTCGGTCCAGGCTCTGCGTATGTCAACAAGCCACGCAGCACCTGTCCGAAGGTGGGTGCATTTGCTAACCGGGGTGCTGCACGAGTTACCAGCGGTCTTGTTCTCTCTCGCTCTCTCTGCTTCTTTCTTTTTGAAAAATCCAGAATGAAACAGGAAAAGGAACGAGGAGGGGCAGGTAAATGATCCTACTGGTTCACTGCTTCCCTCCACTGACCCCTTTACACAGTCCTCTCCCCACGTCCCTCGCCGTATCCTGTCTGGACCATTTTTCTTGAGAATATTAGATGGAGACAAACGTGTGTCACAGTGAAGCCAGAGAGGAAAGTAACAACAGAATCAAGTGCCGAGCACTCTCACTGACCCCTGTGTGTACTCACGTGCCTGCCTGTTTCTCTTCTGGGGAAGGACAGGGACACAGAGCGTTCACACGAATTCTCCGGCTCCTCAGAGACCTGAGCATTAGTTCAGACGGGCTGTGAAACCCAATTAAGGAAAAATAAATGGCATGACTTGGAAATTGCGTGTATTTGTCTTTCGTGTCCAGGTCTCCCTCCCTGTGCCCCGAGCACCCAGGGTGGCCACTTGCGTGCGGCTGGGCTGTAGCCACAGTCATTTTATTTTCAGTGAAAGTCACTCATCTGAGGACGTGGAGAAGCCAAAGGAGAAAATGGAAGTGAACCGGCAGCCTGGCTACCTGCACTGGGGCCCCAGCCGGCTGGAGGCTCCCTACCCCGGGGCCTCTCATTCCCCTCTTGGCACTGGCCTGGGCCCGGCCGGGGTCTGCCTCGCCCGGAAGCTTCACGCAGCTTACAGAGAGGCCTGGTGCGCACAAAACCTCTGTCCTCAACCTGCCCTCCCAGGGGGTGTCCTCAGGCCGAAAGACCCAGAGGAGGAAGCAACCTGGGGAAGGGAATCAGCGGCACGTTTCCTCTCCTCTTTCATCCAATGTCTTCCCAGAAGCTCCCTGCAGACCAGCCACAGAGCAGGCAGCCCTCGTGCTGGATCAGAATTACAGGTTGTGATTCTGAAGGCTTAAGTGGGATGGGAAGTGGGTCAGTGGGTGGGGACGGGGTTCGGGATTATTTTAGGTGGAGAGGTTGGGCCCAGGATGGACCTGGTTGGACGCCATCCCTCCCAGCCACGCACATGCAGGATCTTGCAGGCTGCCAGTCGGAGGCTTCTTGCCACGGAGGCTACAGTCATGAGAGATGGGCTCTAAATAGTGATGCCCAGGGAACTGCAGACCCTCTCCAAAATGTGTCAGTTCTGCAGAAATACACAGGCTATTAGGTTCCACAGTCCACCTTTTCTGACTTTACAAAAGTCTTAGTGTCTTGGAGTTGGCTTTGGGACATACTGCCTTCCCCTTGCTGTTGAGTTGCTCTGGGGTGAGTCTCGATCTTTGCTTCCCAGTGGGACAGAGTGGGAGAGGACCAGCTGTGAGTCAGGCTACCTGAGTTTGAATAGGGCTCTGCAGTATCCCAGTGGCAGTGTCCCACCTATGTAAGCCTCAGTTTCTGCCTCTGTAAAATGGGGACGATACCTACCTCAGACAGTCCCTGTAAGGTTTGTAAGGTGCCCAGTAAGCAGTTCATGCATGAACATCACCCTTCCCACCCCTTCCTTCCACTCGCCGTTGCTAACGTCTGGTCTATCGCCTGGGTTTTGACAAACAACTTTGATCAATGATTTGAAGGACCACAAACGGTTTTAAATCCTTTTCAAAAAGAAGAGGGATTAATTTTAAATAATCAACACATATTTATTGAGCACACTGTGTTTGGGAGTAAAAAGAATTGTAAGAGATCCTTCTGGAGGTTGAAATGACTGACCTGATTGAGATCTTTGAATTACACATGGATTTCATTTATCCTTGCATTTCCTTATACTGGAGCCTATGGCTAATTGAGAACTCATCACGGATAAAAAATGTGCTCGTTCTGGCTCTAGCGCTACAGAGGAAAACAAATATAGTCCATCAGTTGTCTGTGTTCCCAGAAATGAGGGACTCGTGAGTCACTGAGCTCATATATCTAGTGCCTTCTTGGAGGCTCTGAATTCCGGGCACAAAGACAGCAGAAGAGATGGGCTCAGGGAGGCCTGCGTCGTTTTGAAAAACTTTTTTTTGGATCAACTTTTCACCTCCTGGGCCACAGTTACCCTATCAAGGAAATGAATAGATGGACCTATTGTAGGTTTTATTTTTATCTTATTTGTGGGCACCAGGTGCAAAGAATTGAGTTACTCCTATACTTTAGCCCAGGACCCAGTTTCTGGCACCGTCAGCCTCTACAGGTCCCTGTTCTATTTTATTCCACAAATGTGTACATAGAGCCAAGCACTTCCCACGAGCCATGCGCTATTCAGCACTTTGAAAACTGCCTCCTTTAATTCTTACAATTACTTCATCCATTGTCGCCTAACAGAACACCCCCAAATTTAGTGGTCTCAAACAACCATTCTATGGCACCTCACTGTTCCATGGGATGGCTAGGGCTCACCAGGCAGTCTGTAGGCAGTGCCTTTTCTGGTTGCACTTATATGTCTCAGACAGTCAGACGGCCCAGGTGCTTCTCCTGTGGTTTCTCTCCACATGGCATCTCAGTTAAAGGGCCCCTCTTTCACGGCCACTCAGGGCTCCAAGAGGGAAGAAGCTTCTCTCCTGCTTCCTGCCTGGGCTTGGAAGTCCCTGAGGATCACTTCCTCTGGTCCTATTGTTCAAAGCAGTCACAGGTCTCTCCTCCTGATGGGAGGAGCTGCCTGCACATACAGGGAGGGGCAGAATTGTTTGGGGCCATTTTTTGGAGATTAGCTACCAGACCCTTATTACAGATGGAGAAGCTTAACCAAAGAGGGTAAATTATTTGCCCAAGGAAACAGAGCTAGTAAGGGGGAGAGCTGGAGTTCAGACCCAGGCTCTGGAGTCCCTGCTCTTAACCACTGTGATGCCTCTCAGCTTCTAGTTTTATAATAATTTCCTCTTCATTCCTAATCTCCACTTTAATCTCCTTCCTTCATTAGTTACTCATTCTAATACGTTTGACATATAAACTGACTATGGACCTATCTTTGCAAAACATATTGTTTTGTGAGTATATGCCTTAATTTACATAAAAGTGATTATGCTGTAAATCTAGTTCTTCTCCCCCACCCCCCTCCCACCTTAGCACTATGTTTTTAAGATTTGTCTGCATGTACATTTATTGCTTCCAATGACTGCTTGGAATTCCATTTCCTTTTCCATTCCCTTGATGTTAACCTCCAACTCCCTGCCGCAGCCAACAGTGCTGTGATGGACATCCTCTTACCTGTCTCCTTAAAGCCCTGTTGGAGGGTTCCTCTGCTCTGGTCGGTGGGCATGCTGGGCTATAGCATGTTGACATGTTTAATTGCACTATTTTTGTATGGTTCTCCAGGACAACTATACCACTTTAGACGGCCCCCAGTAGTGGCTGAGTTTTCCCATTTCTCCACATCCTTTCCTGTACTAGCTATTATTTATTTATTCATTTTTAGCCAATCTGACAATATAAACCTAGGTCTTATTGCTTATATCTGTCCACATTTACACTTCTCTATGTTTCCTGTTGGGCTGACTACCTTTTCCTTTTTAGTCTCCCTCGTCAGTTCGATGTGCCGCAAATTCTCTCATTTGTTCAACTCTCTCTTAACTTTTCTACGGTATACTTTATTGAATAGCAATCCTTAACTTTGACACAGTCAAATCTAGTTTTTGTCACGTGTTTTGTACTGTGGGTCATCTTATTTAAATTTTAGAAGTCCTTTCTCATTCCAAAATCACAAAGATAGTCTCCCACATTTTCTTCCTTTATGGTTTTATGTATCACCTTTAGGCCTTCAGACTATCTAGAGTTCACCTCTGTACCTAATATAAGGATCCAACTTTATCTCCCTAAGGTAGGCGGTTTGCCATCACCATCTACTAAACAGTCTCCCCTTTCTTCATTCACTTGTGGTGTCACCTGGATTGTGTACCCCGTTCCTTATAAACATGATCTGGTTTTGCATACTCAGTCTATGGCTTTAACCCATTTGTCCCTTCCTGAGTTAACCTCACTGTTTTTCTTAATATGGCTTCATAATGTGTCTCTTTATCTAGTGTAATGAGCAACTCCTCCCCAGTCCCCCACCAACTTCGCTCTATTCTTCAAAATTGACTTAGTTATTTGTGGACAGGCTTTTTATCCCTGTGTATAAATTTTAGAAGAGTTTTGTTAAGTCATTTTAAAAGGCTTGATGGACCTTTGATTGGAATTGTGGTGAATTTACATATTAATTTCATGAAAATTACAATCTTTACAGATCTTCACAACTTTTAGCCAATCTCCTATGACGATCATAGCATAACACCATTTATTCAGTCATTCTTTGCATCCTGAAATAAGAGTTCTAAATGTTGTCAGTAAAATTCTTCTGCATGCTTTGTTAGTTTAATTTCTAGTTTATAGTTGTGTTGCTATGGTAAAATAAGTGATACCTTATTTTCTATTCTATTTTCTCGTTGGTTAGTGCTGGTGTAGAGGAACTCTCGTCATCGGGCACTCGCACCTTTGCTGAGCTCTGTATTAGTTCTCGCAGTTTGTAGATACGCTTCTATGCCAGCTCTTTCCTGTCTTAGTGCAGTGGCCAGGCCCTCCAGGACTGGTCTGTTGCAATCGTGCCAGCAGGCTTATTTGCTGGTTCCCATCTTAAAGAGTGTTCAGTGTCCCCATCATTGATATTTGCTACACACTTTTCTTATATAATTTTGTTGAGTTATTGTGTTTCCCTTCAATTTCTAGTACTCGGTGAGTTTTTACATCATCATTTTAAATATCATAATTAATTAGTGATAGTAATTAAATATAATTAACAATATAATATTGAGAAATTTGTGTGATTTTCTACTTTATAATCTGTGTAGTAAGATACACTATTGTTGAATTATCCTTTCACTCGTAGATAAACCTTATGTAATATTTTCTGTTCTCTCTATATATATATTAAAAATTAAGAGTTCACACCAACCAACACCACCATTTCCAATCCAATACCAGAGCTCAATCTTGTTTTTCCCATTTTCACATTTATAGCTCCCTTTCCAACCATGGGAAATCTGGCTTTCATTGTCTTTATTTATTTACTTATATTTAATTAACCTCTCTGCATGTAGCCAGTCTCTCGTCTCCACATCCATCCCCTCCCCCATGTAGATGGCCCCCTCACCATCTACCTCTGTCTCTGACACCCCATGCCAGGCCACCCGTCACATCCCAGCCAAACTCTGGTGCAGCCAGTGGACGTTCCTCACCTTCATTCAGTCTGTACTTATTTCCTTATTCATTGGTGTCTTATTTTCATCTTGTCTTTTATTCTTTTGTCTAGCCAATCTGCATTAATGGTTTATTTCATTAACCTTTTTGAAGAGTAAGTTCAAAACTTTCTTAATTTTCTCTTTTTCTCATCCTCTTTTGTCCTCTATTTCATTGATTTTTAGCCTTATCTTTCTTATTGCCTTACTTCTTGGGGGTTTTGTTTGCTTGCTTGTTTGTTTTAATTCATTCTTGTGGGAATTCCCTGGTTGTCCAGTGGTTAGGACTCTGAGCTTCCACTGCAGGGGGCCTGGGTTTGACCCCTGGTCAGGGAACTCTTAGTTCTGGTGCGGCATGGCCAGAAAAAAAAGAAAAAAAATCACTCTTGTTTCAGTCTTCCTGTTTGTTTTTGGATAAATGACTTAAAGCTATAAATTTTCCTCTAGGTACTACTTTATCTCCCACAATTGTTGAAAATTTTAATGTTTAAATTTTAGTTCTAAGTACTTTAAATTTCCCTTATGTTTCTTTCTTTAACTCAAAAGTCATTTAGCAGTTTGCTGTACACCTAAAACTAACACAACATTATAAATCAACTATACTCCAGTAAAAAAAATTTTTTAAAAGTCATTTAGGAGTGAGTTATTTAGCTTTCAGCAAATGAGCAGGGGTGGGGAGTGTTATTCTTTTGTTTTGTATTTCAGTTATTATTACATTATGGTCAAAGGACTATGTCCTTGATGATTTGACTCTTTGAAATGCTGGCATGTTTTTGTGGCTTCATACATGGTTGAGGGACTTCCCTGGTGGCATAGTGGTTAAGAATCCGCCTGCCAATGCAGGGTACACGGGTTCCAGCCCTGGTACGGGAAGATCCCACATGCCGCAGAGCAACTAAGCCCGTGCACCACAACTACTGAGCCTGCACTCTAGAGCCCACGAGCCACAATTACTGAGCCCACGTGCCACAACTACTGAAGCCCGCACACCTAGAGCCTGTGCTCCGCAACAAGAGAAGCCACCACAATGAGAAGCCCGCGCACCGCAATGAAGAGTAGCCCTCGCTCACAACTAGAGAAAAGCCTGCATGCAGCAACAAAGACCCAACGCAGCCAAAAATAAATAAATAAAATAAATAAATATATTTATTTTAAAAAAAGATACATGGTTGATTTTTACAAATATATATGAATAAGTAAGCTACAGCTTATCAATTGTGTAGTTCACATCTTCCTATCTTTGCTTTTTTTCATGCTTGATCTGTCAGTTTCTGAGAGGGACATACACAATTTCTGATTACAATTGTTGATTTATTTTTCCCTCTAGCCCTGTTGGTAGCTGCTTTATGTATTTGAGGCAATATAAATAGATTTATCTTTATGATTATATCTTCTTGATATATTGCTCCTCTTCCCCAAATATAACATTCTAATATTCTGCTTGTCCATTCTGATGTTTTAAAAAGCTTTTCTGTCTGAATTGATATTAAACATTTCTGTATCCTTTTATGTCTCCTGTAGACAGCATACTGCTAAAATATTCTTTTTACAATTTAATCTGAAAATCTCTATCTTTGGATTGGTGACTTTAATCCATTTACATTTGTTTTACTATTATGTTGGGTCTTAATTCTACCATCTTATTTCATGTCTAGTTTTTTTTCTGTGATCGCACACTCGCCTGGGGATCTTGACTCCCTTGGCTAGTGATGTGTACCTACGACAGGGGAGCTAAACCCCTGGTGGGTCAGCAGAGAGGGTGGGAGATACTCTGTGCTGCCGTTTGGACTGAACCACTCCCCACTTGCCACACCCCAGCAAGTGACTCTGGCCCTCATATCTCTATCCCCATCACATTTTCTAAGTTTCATCTGCCTGGATTGCCATCAGCTTTCCTTTGAAGCATAGGGGGATAGTTGGGGGCCCGGAGGGGTTGGGGAATGGGGGGGCGGGGGGGCACGTGTTAACTCCATATGGCTGGCAGATCTCCCTGCACGTATGCTATATGCACCTACCCCAGCATGGATGAATGAAGCCCTAATGTTACCCCACTGACCTGGTGGCACTGGGCTGGCACTGCTATCTTCTGTTTCCTGGGATGTGATGAAGCAGGTGATGATGTATCCAAAGGTGCTATACAGGAGAGAGAAAAGGACATGACCACCTCCCCCCTCCCCCCCGTTTCCTGTTCCCAGGGTATGTCACCAAGCATCCATCCCTGCTCCTCACACATCTTCTGCAGCCCAAGTGTTCCTGGGGTTTTATTTTCTTTTCTCACTTCCAGGGTTGATCGCGGGGGGACGTGAGGGGAGCCAAGACTCAGGATAAGTTTGCCATAGTATCTGCCATGAGCACTTCTCAAAAAGTCCTTCTTGGAGCCCTGAGTTGCTGCGGGGAACAGGGCATGGAAAGAGCCCCCAAAACCTTGGCTCTGGTGCTCCAGCCACTTTACCTCTGCTTCATATACTGGGGATCTGGGCTAGATTTCACCCAAAGGAAAATAACAGTGCTAAAGTCTGTTAGGTCCTTTTTTATTCTAAAATTCTGGGTAACCTCATCTAGCTCCCTGGCTCTTGGGGACCCTGGGTCTGCCAAGGGCAATGGAGTGCTTGGCAGGAAAGGATTTGCACAGGCGTGGGCCCATCCTGACGGCCTGCTCCCCCGCCCTCCCCATCCCCTCCCTATTCACAGCAAGGAGGCATCTGTGACTTTTAACCCAGCTGCAAATAAGTAACACTTAGGAGACAAATGAACTGCATTTTGTTCTCAGATAAGGCTTAAAGGCTGCTGACGTTAGGATTTTTTAAAGTCAATCTGGAGATTTGTGGGAGAAAACGTCTGGGAGTGACCTGGAGGGCGACTGTGCAGAACATCCATCACAGACCTGCATGGAGACCCTTCGAGGCCTGGGAAGCAGTAGACAAGCTTGCGATGAGCATGTCCCCCACGAGGAGTGAGTTGGCATCACTTCCACAGTATAACAACTAGCATTGTTTTCCTGCCCCTTAAACAGGAAGCTCAGACTGGCTTTGGGGAAATTTGCAAATAACTTTGCTAATGTAAAAATGTACTCCTACAGAGCTTGAAATGTCACTGGCTTTTCTCCATCATTTACCTTCCTTCTCACCGTCCCCGCCTGGTAAACGTGGGGCCAGCCACATTTGATGCCTCCAACTCAGCAGCTGAGGGTACCGGGCAGCTTGGTGACATCCACAGGACACTGACTCAGAGCTCACCCTCTACGGGTTCTCTCAGCAGCAAGGGGCCACTGGCAACCTGGCCCCAGACCACGGAGACAGATTAAGGGGGGGGGGTCTATGGGAAGTGATCTAAGGCTACATCATCTGAGCACCAGTGGATCTATTCTGCAGCCTGTGTGAGGGTACAGGACCCAAGCCTTGCAGGCAACATCTTACAACGAAATTAGCAATCCTGAGTTAGGAGGTCCGTGTGTGTGAGAACCTCCCTGAAGGCATGCACCATCTGGGAAGGCGTGGGGCAATCCTGCTGATCTCACAGAGCAGGGCAGCTCTGTCTGAGCAACCTCTAGAGCACAGAGAATCCTCGGCCCGAACCTCCTCTCTCAGAAGCCTGTGCTCACAGGAAGGGTGAGAGGAAAGAATCTAACGGTTATGGGTAAATTTACTTCATCCCAGGAGGAGGACTAGAAATCAGACTCAGGCAGGGTCTACAAAAGCACAGTCTATTGGAGGAGGTTCAGGTGGGATTTATTATGTTTAATGCACCTGGTGAAAAATGCAGTGGCCATCAATCACGCCCTTGTGTACCACCTGGGTCCCCTCTGTATATACAGATCTCTTACAGGCTCATTGCTATTTATGCAAAGTCTTCAAAAACTGGGCACACCTGGTTGTGGTTTCTAAATACCCTTTTCCTACTAAAAAGAATCAGGTATCCTCGGAGAAATGTCTGAGTCTAGGTCAGGGACAGGGAATGTGTGTAAGATGAATCTGGAGCAAGCACCTTGTCATATCAGAAAGCAAGGGGGACTCCTGTGGTCATGTCCAGAGGACACAGGATAAAACCCAAATAGGCTCCCACTGGCCTAAGGTGGACAATAGGGGCATCACAGAGAACAAGACTGTGCTGAATTGTTACACATGACCTATGTTAAAATTCATGAGTTTATAATGGTACTAAAAAAAAAAAAACCTTCACTGGCCACCTTTGGAGCATGCTAGAGAACCAAATCATTATTCCGATAATGGCTTTTTAAAAAGTGTCTTGTGTGCACTGTACCTTGGGGTATTAAAGGATGAAGGAAAGTTCTTTAGAGAAGACTTGCACCTAAAAAGTGTAGAAATAATGATAGAATCTAAATGAAGTCATGGATGTGCCTAATGATCATTAGCTAAAACCATTAGCTGATGGGGAACTTTATGATAGAAGTCAGACCCTCAGCACCCAAACCCACAGATCGATCTTAACCTCACAAGAAAGAGAAAATCTGACACTGGGTACCTCCTGATGTGATGCTGTAGGATGTGCACAGAAACACTGTGAGATATTCCTGCAAAAAACTGAATCTGCCTGCGATCAAGCACTGCTGTCTATTAGTTTACAGGAGTGAGAGAGATTGATCGTTTGTTAAATGACCAACATTTAACAGCACCAGTACTATTGACACTTTGGGGTGGATAATTCATTTAGAAGACATTTTAAAATGTATCAACAAATATAACATATGGGCCTTGTTTGGACCCTGATTCAGAAAAACCAAATATTAAAAAAAAAAAATTATGAGACTATCAGGGAACTTTGAGCACTGGATATTTGATCATATTAAGGAATTATTTGTTTCAGGTATGATAACAGAATGATGGCTATGTTTATAAAACAGCCTTGTCTCTTAGAGATACATTCTGAAGAATTTATGAAGAAGTTGTGCAATATCTCAGATTCCTCTGGACGGCAGAGTCGGGGAGTATGAAAGACACAAGACTGGCCGGATGTGGATCATGGTTGAAACGGGGTGATGGGTACACGGGGTTCATTATACTATTCTCTCCAGTTTTATATAGGTTTAAACTTTTCCACTGTAAAACCTTATTAGAAAAAAAAAAGTAGTAGGACACAACTGCCTGCCACAAACTCTAAACGGCTTCGGCAAGGAGCAGTGGGCTGGAGCTGTCGGCGTAGGAGTGAGCGGCTCCGCAAGAACAGGAGAGACCAAGGATGGGCCTGAATCAGAGGCTGTAGGGTCAAGGTTGGTCATTTTTCTTAGTGATGTTATACACGCCGAGGTCAACTACTTTGCTGTTTGCCACGCTGGAGTGAAACTCTGCCAGACGGCGCAGTGATACCCAGAGGCGGCGGCATGGGGGAGAAGCAGCCTCAGGTTCTGTGCCACGAACGATGCTTTCGGGCACAGATAGAAGGCCGACCGTCCTCGGCGCGTCTGTTTAAAAACCCCACGCTCAGCTGAGACTGGGAGGCGCCGGTGAGCTGTCACCCATCAGCCAGGCCTACGGCTGCAGAGGCCTCCACGCCCCGGAGACAGGACGCAAGCGCCCCGGAAGACTGGCACGCGCCCAGCTGGGTTTGGAGGCCGGGGGTGGGGTTCGTGGTGAGAGAGTGATTTTCACGCGCTGGTTCTCGGCGTTCTCTCCGCGTCCCCATGTCAAGGCGGGCAGTGCGGGGCGCTCCAAGGGCCCAAAGCAGGTGCAAGGGCGGGCGGGCGGGCGGGTCTGCCCCGACCCCTGCCAGGCTTCCCAGATGGACAGAAAAGCCCAGCCCCTGTGAGGGCACATCTTATTGATCCATCCCCACCGGGGACAAGGAGGATGTGTCTGGTGGGCCCCGGGGCATAAGAGACTTGCCATCCAAAGGACAAAATGAGGAGAAACCTTTGTGAATCGAATGCCCTTTGTGGTCCAAAATGAGTCAACAGCATCTAGACAGAGGACCCAAACTGGGGTACTTCTCCTAGAGGAAAACTTAGCAGCTTAAGAAGTAATTGTGAACCAGAAAATACACTCCCACAGACACACACATGCATGCACAGGTGCACATTAAAAACCCCTGTCACACAGAGGAAGACAAATATCATATGACATCACTTATATGTGGAATCTTTAGAGAATGGCACAAATGAACTTATTTACAAAACAGAAATAGAGTCACAGATGTAGAAAATAAACTTATGGTTACCAGGGGGGTAAAGGATGGGGGATGAATTGGGAGACTGGGATTGACATATACACACCGCTATATGTAATACAGATAACTAATAAGAACCTACTGTACAGCACAAGGAACTCTACTCAGTACTCTGTAATGACCTATATGGGAAAAGAATCTAAAAAAGATATATGGCTATATGTATATGTATAACTGATTCACTTTGCTGTACACCTGAAACTAACACAACATTGTAAATCAGCTGTACTCCGATAAAAATTTAAAAAAACAAAAAAACCCTGTCACACACACACACACACACACACACACACACACACATACACACACACCATTAAGAGAATCCTGGGACAGGCCAACTCTTTCCGTTGTATCAGTGTGTCTCAAGGTGACATCCTCTGAAGCCCCCCCCTCCCTCTCCGCCCCCCGCCCCACTCCTGAGTTCAACACCACTCAGGGAAGAAGTGCCTGGAACACAGTGACCTGAGGAGGAAAAAGAACAAGGCAGCAGCTCTGAGAAGCAAAAGTCGACCCTGGAAGACTCAGGAAAGCGGCCGTATGTCCGCCCAGGTCAGAGCATTAGAGAGGAGGGGAGGACACATCTGTCTCCACAACTTCCCGGTAGCTCTTCTGACATAGCAGGGGTCACAAGGCCCCAAATGGGGACAATTTCCGTGTGAGTCAATGAATGGGTAGTAAACACGTTCACATTTCTTGCTCCTCCCCTGTATTCTTGGAACTGAACGGAGCCTCTTCAAACAACAGCCTTCCGGAATCCTGTCCATTTTCCTCATTTCCCGCTGAGACAGTATGGGTGAGCGTTGACTCGTTTCCCAGTTATAACCACCCAGAGTCACTCACAGGTCAGCTCCTGCCTCCTGAGTCTGTTGATGAGAACACACTGAAAAAAACTTGCTGAAGAATTGCAAGGCAGCCTGTGATACACCATCACAAAGCTGAGCTCATAACTCTAACTTAGGATGCATGAGCCAAGGATGACAGAAGCACGCCGACTGCCTTCCTTTATTTCATTATTCAGTGTTTCCCAACCTTCATAATGCAGTTTGGGAAAGAGCTGCCAAAGACCCATAGTTACTTCTCCCAGCAAGCTGGGCGGGGATGTGGGGGAAGTCCCCCTGGCTGGTCACGTGCTGCTTTAGCAGCCAGAGGCCTTGCCCGGTGATGTAGCAACCCCTTTCCCAGCTGAAGGCTTGAATTATTTATTTAAATGAAAGTCTGAAATCAACCTACAGACACCACATCAAGGACAAGCGAGATCCTGTCTCCTCAGTTCCGTGGATCAACCACAACAAGTCGGTGCGCAGCGTGCATTCGAGGGCAGCTGGGAGGACAGCTCGGCTTCGGCAGCGCGCAGACCCTGCGCCAGGAGAGCACTCAGAGAAGGGCGGCCAACCGGCGCGAGCCAGAAGATTTTCTCAGTGTTCGGGTCTCGGTGGAGAACCGGGAAGTGATTGCAAACACGTTCCAGAAATCCTCTCCATTTCCCATGAGCCCTGAGCACAGGGGGCCCCTTGACAGTCACGGGCATCTTTGTCAATCTGTGACGGGTTGGCCACATGGACACCTCCGCCCCTGTTGTTTAAAACCAGAGTTCCCAAGTGCCTCCTTCCTACCTCCTCTTATGCGAGACCAGTTGCTCCTGGTCTCTTACGGGAAACCTGCTGTGTGTGGTGCCTTCCTTCTAGAAGCGCACTTAACCACAGCTGTGGTTTTCCGCCTTTGTATGATGATTTAATTGAGGCCCACACTGAGCTGTAAGCTCCATCAGGGTCAGGACAAGATTTCCTTTTACACAGCATGGCACTTGGTAAGTGCTGAATAAATGTTTGTTGAAATTAGTATTTATTCATGAGATGAATAAAATGTGGCGCTTCCGGTATTCTCAATGGCTTCCTTGTTTAACCACTCAATTGACCAGAAGCGTTAGCTCTTCACTTGTAGACTTACGTACACTAAGAACAATGAACAACCTGCCATTTCAAAACCAAAGTCTCACCTTACTTCCCAATTCCCCTAATCAAAATATTTGAAGTAATCATTAGTTTTAAATTCCTATGTATTTTAGATCTACCATATTGGTATGATCTTTCTACGTGCTCTAATATAATTCTCCCATCAACTCTCTAATAGGACTTTTTTTTTTCTTTTAGTCCTAATTTACAGACAAGGAAACTGAGAAACAGGAATGTTAGCTTTTTCAGGATCACACCATTAAGTGCCAGCAACTTAGTATCACTAATGCTGCTCCTATCAGGGGTTTTCCATTCACAGAGTTAGTTCAAAGGCAGAAACAATGCTGTTCTTTCTTCTATTTACAGCCTGTCTGTGGAGAAGGACCATCCAGGTGGGAAAAGTACAAATTTGGGACATAACCCATGACTACACTTGGCATGTTTTAAATGAGTTAATTCTCTATCATTAAAAAAAAATTTTTTTTACCTCCTCTGCAATCAGAGCTGAATCACAGTTCTAGTAATTCCTGTCATTCACAGCCCCTACTGCCCACTAGGATAAATGGGGTGTGCGTGCACACTCTCTGGGCCACTTTCAACAACTCCCAGATCTGTCACTAACATGTTGCTTCCCTGAGGCCCAGCCTGCTTTCAACTACTCGTTAAGCCCTGTACCACCCCTGCTTAGCTTACCTAACAGTGACCCCACAGGAGACTTTAAACCAGAACAATTAATCAGCTCCCTGATGTCAGGAAAAACACATCTTAAAACGTAGCCAGTTCAGGAAAGGGCAGTCCACCCAGGCTGTAACCTGCCGTTTCATCAGAGAGGGTAAATGCAGTGCCGAGTGAGGAAGACAGATGAGCACAAGCTTGAGCTCTGGAAAGAAAGCAGAATGCCCGGCCCACTCCTGACTAAGGCACATCAGCTTATCTACACAAAGGAATTTTCTAAACAGCAGCATGCAAGTAATATTTATTTACCTTGACATTCATTTGAAGAACATCAGAAACAACAGAGATTTAAAATAGGGATTTGGGAGTCACCTGACAGTTGGAATTGTTCCCATTCATTGTTGACAATGAGTAGTACCACGGTCAAAGGTATACTAGCTATGTACATTATTTCCTAACAGCTGCCTGGGACAGTAGAATAGGCAGAGCTGTTGAAGTTGGCAGCCTGGGGAATCCCCTGGCCGTCCAGTGGTTAAGACTCAGCGCTTCCGCTGCAGGGGGCTCGGGTTCGATCCCTAGTGGGGGAACTAGGATCCCACAAGCCGGGCAGACAAAAAAAAAAAAAAAAAAGATGGTGGTGGCCTGGGCAATCAGACTGAGTTCCCAAGAAAACCACAGGATCTCTCCTCTTGGTATTCCAGCTGCTGGCTAGGCAATGCCTGGCAAAACTAAATCCCCCAGTGAACGGTCATTGAAGGAAGGAATGAATGAATGACTTAACCTCTGGGCAAGTTGCCCCATCTGCAAAACAAGGATAACACTACTTGCCCAGTGTGGTACTACGAGCTTCAAGTGAGTTAATGTTTGGGGGACGACCCTGTGCAGAGTGCCTGGCTGTGTGAACATTCAACAAACGTCTAATCCTTTCACTTTCTCCCTCCTTCCTCTTTATGGGTCTTTCCTCCTCCCGTATGAGATTGAAACTATTCCATGCGTAAGCAAGAGACTATTGCTTACACATGAGAATACTAAACTATTCCATGTGATATTCTGTGCCCCCCACACAGCGCGAGAGCAGCACTGCACATCCAGGACCCTGCCCCTGCCCATTCCTCTTGGTTGGGTTCCCAAAGTTCCCCAGGTGCCCGACACAGCCAAAGGCCCTGCTTCAGGTTCCTACAGGAGCTTCTGGTATGAGGACCCTGAGTCATCCCCCCTCTGATGCCCAAACCCTTCCTTCTCCACAAAAGGATCCCGCCCAGATTTGTAAACATAAGCACTGAGTCCTGGTGACCCCATGGCCGCACCTCTCACAGTTCAGTCCAGGCTCACTATTTCTTTCATGACGTAGAATCATGAAAACTAGGCAACAGGCACTCAGTCAATGTTTTCAGCTCGTTTTTCCGAAGTTCAAACTTCCTAACAATTTTTCTCTTAGCAGGACAAAAACTTAAGAGAAATGGGCACCTGAGGAAATGGTTGAGAGGAAAATTCTGGCCCTAGAAAGAGCTTGGGTTCAGCCCTCTTGACACGGGTTGGAAGGCAGCATAACAAAGGAGTGGGGAGCTGGCAGCGAAGAGCAAGGCTGGGTCACGATCCCAGGCTTCAGAAGAGAACGGACCAGCTGCCAGGGCCTAAGTCAAAAAGCAGTGCTTGTTAAAGGCGGGGGTGGGCTGGGAGGCTCCCTGGCTCACAAATAGAGAATGGAGAGAGAATGAGAAGGACGAGGGGAACAAGTGAGCTGGGACTCAGAGTTTGGAAACCACAACAATGATCTAAGATCATTGTCTCTAAGACCGCTCTTGGCCACTAAGCTAGAAAGCCTGTTTCTGCCAGAGCGAGACGTGCTATCTGGAGACATGTCCCTCTGGTGTGCTCACACAATGGACACTTAGCTAACACTCGCGGCTAACTTACGTCATAGGACACAAGATTATATGGAGGGGGTTGTGGAAATACCCAAGCGCATTTAACAGGCCAAACCAGACAGTCTGAAAATAATTATCCACATTGAGTCACAAAGCACTGAAGAAAAACAAAGACTAGGGAAGGTACGCGCCCCCAACTATTACAGCTGTATGGGGAGGTCTGCCGTAAGCCAGATGCATGGAGAAAGTCAGAAGGCTGGCAGACCAGACAATAGTGGCAAAGGGCATTAGGGTACACAAGCTGCAGGCAAGAAGGCTTAAAAGGCAGGTGAGGATGATGTTTTAAACCACAGAAATCAACACCAATATCAAGAAAATGGTATACAAAATGCAGAGAAATCATTAAGGTACACAGACTGGGGCACTCACATAATAAATCCGCATGAATATGTTTTATTGTTATAAGTAATCAAGCTACTGAACAAGCTGTCTCCTTAAACTGAGAGGTGCATTTTGTCTCTTGAGAAACATCAGCAGGAGACAGGATTTACTGTGCTGTTAAAGTAAAGGAAAAATACGTATCATGAAAGCAAGGATAGGAGGTAGGGAGTGAGGTGATTCCCCGCTGTCGGGTGCATGTCTCCAGGGCAAACTGGCTCCCAGGGGACTTCTGTGATTGTCCTCGGCCCGCACTCTAACCTTCCAAAACAGCAAAGCCGCATCCACTCCCAGTCTTGTCTGCATTAATTCACTGTTCTTCCCATTCAACATGTTAATGTGAAGCTCCCTCTCCAACATGAACTGTGACCTCTGTGAGCTTTACATGTATTTTGCCTAAATATTTTCCTCATTCCCATCAACTTTGTTCTGAATGTCCCTTTAGTAAGGTAGACAAATGGCAGAAAAACCGAATCCTAAATACCACCTCTTTCAGTGCCTTTTTTGGTAGGAAGGGAAGGAGTCAGTCCCAATTTCAGGATTCTGGGTTTTGCCAGGTAAATATCATGGAAATTCCAGAACTTTGCTTCAGGGGCTCAAAAGTTTGAACCCTAAGAGTCATTCTCCTCTGGTGGTACCTCCTAAAATTCACATCCATGCCGCTACTTCATGCAGTGGAACTAAAAAGATCTGCATTTTGTTCAGAAGCCAATGATCCAGAAGGGTGGATCAAAGCGTCCCTTCAATTTCTCACTTTGTGTTAAACATGTGATTTGGCCAGGAAAAGAAGGGGCATTCAGATAAATTTCTTTGTAATTTAAGATTTGGTAAAAGGGATGATGATGGGTGAGAAACTGAAACCCAAAGGAACATGATTTAGCATAACTGTATCTCCTAAAACTACACACATATGGGGCTTCCCTGGTGGCGCAGTGGTTGAGAGTCCGCCTGCCGATGCAGGGGACACGGGTTCGTGCCCCGGACCGGGAAGATCCCACATGCCGCAGAGCAACTAGGCCCGTGAGCCATGGCCGCTGAGCCTGCGCGTCCGGAGCCTGTGCTCCGCGACGGGAGAGGCCACAACAGTGAGAGGCCCACGTACCGCAAAAAAGAAAAAAAACAAAACAAAACTACACACATATGAAAATAAATGTGCATTTATTTGTATGTGTGTATGATGGTGGAATGAACTGGCCAAGATGACCCCTTCCTTCCACTATAAAATTGATACACTAGAACTAATTTTTGTTTTAATCTAGGACTAAGCCTAAAAAAACAAGAAATGCCCAGGTGCCATAAGGGAACAAAGAACTCAAAGTCTTAAGGAGAAGCCTCGGGGGCTGGAGATGGGGACAGAAAACATGGCTTTAAGTCCATGCAAGGAAGAGGGCCCGGTGCACAAAGCACAGGACCACGCCATGCAGCCCACAGCCCAGGCAAGCAGAACATGGACCGCCTGCCGGCCCAGAGCAAAACCCAGCTCCTGCTGGGGCCGGGGGACTGCATATGGAAGTCACCTGCAAGAACCAGCAAACACTCAGCACAACTGTCCTAGTGGACCTTCACCACCGCAAGGTGAGAAAACAGCAACAGAGGTCCAGACCACTATACCACCTCATCACTGGGGAGACAGCAAAGGAAACCTCCAAGTTACTCTGTAGCAAAACCCTGGGACAGGGACAACTCACAAAATAAACAGCCCTTACTGAAGATAAGTTCACAATCCTAAAAACCCCACGAGGGAGCAAACCACCAGTAATTTTTCTGTAGCTGAGAGAAAAAAAATGAGCATACTCAAGAACACAGACTAGAGACTATAAAATAAGTACGATGAAAATGACCTTTTTAAAAGATGAGAACTATAGTTAAAAAAAAGAAAAAAAGTTGAAAAGAGGACAGGCAAATTTTGAAAAAGAATCAAGCACAATTTCAGAAATGAAAAGTACAATTAACGAAACTAGAAACTACAACAAATGGGATAAACAGATTAGACGGGGCTGAGAACATAATTAGTGAGATAAATACTAAGTTACCGAGAATACAGCACAAAGAAACCTAAAACATATGAAAGAGGATAGGTTCAATGTAAGGCTAAAAGAAATCCCAGAATGGAAGAACAGCGAACAGGGATGAGCTGATATTCAACAAAATACGAACATCCAGAATTCTCTTAGTCAAAAACCCTGAGGTGGGAGCTGAACAAGAGGAAAATAAATCTGTATCTAAACATAGTGGTGAAACTAGACCACTGCAGATGAAATAAGGGGGGAAATTTTCACGCTTGTTATGAAACAGTTCAATAGTGCAGATATGCAGCCGCAGCCTCCACTGATGGGGAGAAGCACTTACTACAGAGAGGCAGCCTTTGAGCCTCTGCCTCCCAGATGCTCTGTGGGAACAGGTGTAGGTGCAGCTCACTTTCAGAAAACTTCTATTTAGTGTAAAGTCTGTCAGCTTAAATCGACTCAACAATCTCCTGCCACATATTCAGAGGCACCCAGCTATGTATTAACTGAGTCCTGGGTTCTTACTCTAAATTTCACTAGAGTATATAATATTCCTCTGTATTAAAACTGCCAAAGTTTCTTAATGCTTAACTAATTAAAGTGATTCCTATAACGCAATTTATCTGGCAATAAAGTACCTAGAATGAATTTTGATGGCAAGAATCCTATCTTGTGGCAACACTTTTCACAACCAAGTTGGGCCATACCCTGCACTGCCATTCTCATTCTGAAGATAAATCTGTGTGGAGAAGTTATCATTTTATCTGCTTCACCAGACAGAATTTCTAAGCCAGCATTTATCTTGTGTCTCCGACAGCACCAGTGAATGCAGTAAATCTGCAGAGCACAGTAATTCTGGGACTTCGTGAGTTATTTTCAAGTGTAAGTTGCTAGTCTGTGCAGCTTACTGCAGGAATATTTTAAGAGAAAAGCAAACACTGGCTCTGGATTAGCTTCTGAATTGTTATCAACGGTTCATTCTAGGGATGGTTTGGATATTCTACTTTCTACAAGATGAACTAACTCACTTAGCTAAAGCAATCACAAGATAAACTCTCCAAATGCGTAAAAAATGACACCCTAGTTACCACCATACATAACTACCCCACACAGCACACACCTATTTTCTATCATTCATACTGTACTCCTTGTAATCAGTGTCTCTTCTGTGTTTTAAAAGACGGTAAAACTTGGGCTTCCCTGGTGGCGCAGTGATTGAGAGTCCGCCTGCCGATGCAGGGGACACGGGTTCGTGCCCCAGTCCGGGAAGATCCCACATGCCACGGAGCGGCTGGGCCCGTGAGCCATGGCTGCTGAGCCTGCGCGTCCGGAGCCTGTGCTCCGCAACGGGAGAGGCTACAACAGTGAGAGGCCAGCGTACCGCAAAAAAAAAAAAAAAAAGACAGTAAAACTAGATTCTAGAAATATTATCTCCATTTTTTTCCTTTAAAAGGAGTGTCTTACCCAATTTCTCCCACTGTCCCTAATGTTCCTAAATGGCTTTCTTAAATGGATTTTGAAAGGTCTTATTGTTAATAAGCTAAAAAATATAAAGCACTGAGCATGGTGTCTGGCTCCAAAAAATTAGCTATTATTATGGCTTTTATTAGTACTATCATTAATGACAACAGAGTACTGAAAACAGGGGAGACCCCAAAATAGTCTGTGTGTTTATATTCCCCATTGTCAGAGCCTTAAAGAAAAATCTAGTTCAAACAAAAAGCCAAATTATTTTTATCAAAAGTAAAACTGAAACAACGCTTTTCTCCCCCAAAACAGTTCTAAAGTTAAAAGACAGCAGATTAATATTAAAAACAGCTTTTTATTTGTTAATGTCACATAAGAAATTTAAGCAAGTTACACTATCTTAAAAAACACAACTAATGCGTTTTAGGAGAAACCCTTCCCTCCCCCCTCCCTCCCTCCCCCCATTCCCCTTGTGAATTAAGAATCTAAGAGAAGAAGTAACCATAAAACAAAGTTTTGTGGAATCCTTCATCCAGAGTGCTTACATGATGATTAGGTTAATATTGCCTTCTTACAAAATTTCTCTTTTCTATTTAAAAAAAATTTTTGTAGCCTTGATTGTTTATTACAAAAAAATTCAGTACAAAAGTTCAATATATTGAAAAATGCTTTTCCCCTCCCTCACAGCACCGTTATATATAGCAGAGAATAATCAAGAGCAGATTGCTAATCTAGATGGAGCAATCTTCAAATTAAACCCAGACACACAGTGGTTTATTTACCCTCCCCTCCTCATAAGAACTTAAAAAAAAACCACACACATACAAAAAAAATGTCAAAAAATTTGAGGGACTCTTTTCAAACAGTACACAGTTCAGTGTCAATAATTCACATCTTGCAACAAAGTGTATGGATATGATTTCTTTTACAAAATGTTCAGTGTCAAAAAAGGAAATTAAGGCCATCAGATTCGCAGCTTAAAAATTCACATAAAGGAAATATAAAAATATTCTGTGCTTCTGAGAAGGCTCTGCACTGCATGTAGGTAAGGATTACCATACTTCTTTATTTTGAGGAAGACAGTTGATGTGAGAAGTTTACATAATTGCACAGCTTCTATTGGAACCTCTTGGGGCTCCCTGATGAGGAAAACAGAAAAAAAAATTAGTGCTAAGAAAATGGATCATGGCATTTTAAAATAAGGCAGAGATACTACAAATTCATTATTACCTAACTTCAAATGGACGTTTATTACTTCTCACTTATCCTTTTTAACCTTCTCGTATGGACTTCTCCCCTAGAATACTCCAACAAATTCCAGAACAGTGATTCTCAACTCTAGCTGCACATTGAGATCCTGAGGAGTTCTTAAAACAAAATTCTGATCTAGGTCCCTAGATCAATTAAATGAGAATTTCTCATTTCGGACTTCCCTTGTGCCACAGTGGTGAAGAATCCGTCGGCCAATGCAGGGGACACAGGTTCGAGCCCTGGTCCGGGAAGATCCCACATGCCACGGAGCAGCTAAGCCCGTGCGCCACAACTACTGAGCCTGTGCTCTAGAGCCCACGAGTCACAACTGCTGAGCCTGCATGACACAACTACTGAAGCCCTCGCACCTAGAGCCCATGCTCCGCAACAAGAGAAGCCACTGCATTGAGAAGCCTGCACACCGTGACAAAGAGTAGCCCCCGCTCGCTTTAACTAGAGAAAGCCCGCACGCAGCAACGAAGACCCAACGCAGCCAAAAATAATAAATAAATTTTTAAAAATAAATGAGAATTTCTCATTTAACTGGGCGAGAGTATCTATTTATATGTAATTTTAAAGCTCCTTAAGAAATTCTAATAAGCAGCTGAATTTGAAAATTCCTATTCAATAACATCCTTTGGCAACTTAGGAAACAGGAGCTCAGTGGACGGCATTCTGAACAACCACATCAGGGAATATGGCTTGCTGGATCCTTAGCTTTCATATCCTGAAGCATTTGCATTGGGTTCATCTTCAAATGTGAAGTCAAAACGGCTCCCTCTATCCATTTCTTCATCACTCACTAATTCCTTAAAATCTCACAACATGACTGTGAAACACCACTTGACTACTGAAATTGGTTTCTTGAAGGTCAACCAGAAAGACTTCTAATCAACTCGAAAGGCCACTGGATTCATTCTCTAATATGAAGTCAAAATAGCTGATCCATCCTTCCATCTTCCCTTTTTGGAACTTTTTTTTTTTTTTTTGCGGTACACGGGCCTCTCACAGTTGTGGCCTCTCCCCTTGCGGAGCACAGGCTCCGGACGCGCAGGCTCAGCGGCCATGGCTCACGGGCCCAGCCGCTCCGTGGCATGTGGGATCTTCCCGGACCGGGGCACGAACCCGTGTCCCCTGCATTGGCAGGCGGGCTCTCAACCACTGCACCACCAGGGAAGCCTCCTCTTTTGAACTTTGATATCATTATTTCTTCTGATCACAAAAGCTAAAAACCTCGCACATCTTTGATTTTTTTTCTCCTCCCCCTCAAGTTCGGTCACTATGCCTTAATTAATGAATCTCCATTTACATAGTCTCTCAGTGTGTCTGCAATCTCCCTTCTACAGTCATCCCTCTGATATTGTCTCAACTTCTCCTTGCTCCAAAGTGTGCAGAAGCTCCTTCCCTAGGCATTCCAGAGTATGCTGATTTAACACCAACCTCCCCACTTATCTCTCACTCACACCCTACAAACACAACTGGATGGACAGATATACTTGGTGCTCAAGTCTTGACATATACCCTGTGATGAATTAAAGATCATGATAAATTCTTTGCCACTCCTCCCATTATGAGGTGGAGACTATTTACCCTCCCCTGGAATTGAAGCTGGCCTATGACTTACTTTGACTAAGAGAATATGGGCCTTTAAGAAATCTAATGCTTTCCGTTTTCACTCTCTTGGAAGCCAGCTGCCATGTTGTAAAGAAGGTTGGGCTAAACCACCAAATGTTAAGAAACCACATGGAAACAAACATGGAGAACATTCCAGCCCCAGCCAAGCTTCCAGCTGAATGCAACTGCATGACTGACTTCACTCTCCATTGTGTGGGAACAAATGAACTGCCCAGTGGAGCCCAGTCAAACCACAGAGTCATAGGAATTAAGAAATCAGTTTTAAGTCACTGAGTTTTAATTTAAGGTGGTCTCCTAATGTAGCAACAGATAATTCAAACAACCACAGAACACTACCGTCTGCCTTCTAATACTCAAATAATTGCCCATCCTTCAAAATACTGGACAAGCCTATTTTCCAGAGATCTTCTCAACTGTACTGGTGGCCTAAACAGCCTTCTCCAGCATCTGAACTGCTACAACTCATGCTCTGAACCACTAGCCTGGCACCCTGAGATATCTCTTATATTGTTATTTTACTTCCAGTCATTATAATGTTTCAAGTAAGGACAGGAAATGGATCTTGTACCTGTTTCTTATTAAAGCCAAGTATAAAACACCTGTTCTTAAATATTCCTCCAAAATGTACGAGGAAGTATCCATGCCAAAAATTCATTCTACCATAACCCACCTCAAGTGGTTCTCAACTCTGGAGGCTGAACAATATGAGAATGTTTATTTGGAGTAGGATTGGGGCTAATTAAGCAAAACAAACAGATTTATAAATCTGGAGACATGGTGACGACGTCTTATAAGGATAAGGGTAGGAATTTTGATTAATGATCAGACATGAACAGCTTGAGAATATAAACTGAAGGCTCATTACTTATTAATAATTCCAATTTAATTAATTAAAGTCAAATTTGGAGTTTCTTTATTTCAAGGACTCTCAAAAGTCCAAGCACCAGCTAAAATCTATCTTGCAATTAAATGATTAAAAACTTAAAGACAGCAAGAATTTTGCTTCACACTGAAGCTGAACATTACTCTTTTTTTTTTAATCAGGTAATGATTTTTTTTTAATTTAATTTTATTTACTTATTTTCTGGCTGTGTTGGGTCTTTGTTGCTGTGCACGGGCTTTCTCTAGTTGCGGTGAGCAGGGGCTACTCTTGGTTGTGTTGCGCGGGCTCCTCATTGTGGTGGCTTCTCTTGTTGCGGAGCACGGGCTCTAGGCACGTGGGCTTCAGTAGTTGCGGCACGCGGGCTCAGCAGTTGTGACTGGCGGGCTCTAGAGCACAGGCTCAGTAGTTGTGGCTCACAGGCTTAGATGCTCTGCAGCATGTGGGATCTTCCCCAACCAGGGCTCGAACCTGTGTCCCCAGCATTGGCAGGCGGATTCTTAACCACTGCGCCACCAGGGAAGCCCCTACTCTTTGTTTTTTTTAAGTTTATATGCAGATACCTACTCCAATTTAGTCATCTAAACTCAATCAAAGAACCCTTAAATAAATAATTCTTAGCATGCATTCCAATCCATATATAGTTATTTATGTGGCATACATGTCCTACCATAACATATTACATACATTATAAAACAAAAGACAAAACTGAAATTTGATATGAGAAATAATTTTTAAAAAAGAAGTGCAAACATTTTCTTCCAGTACCCAAATGTACTGTATCTTGAAGATCCCCTCAGGAAAAACAAACCCCACTTGGTAGATCACTGACTTAGTTCATCAAGTAATAGGGAAAAAACAAGCTCCACTATTGGTTTTGGTTTTCATGTAATTCTGTTAATAAAATTTAAAAGACATATATTAAAGTAATACCTGCTGGTGGAAAAGTTCTTCCTCGACAGCCACTTCAGCTGTTTCTTCCTCCTCCTCTTCCTCTTCAGGTATGGTTGTTTTGAAGACTGTACTTCTTTGAGCAACCTCCTAAACACAAGAGTTTGATTTAAGTTAAAACACTATACTTTGGGACTTCCCTGGTGGTGCAGTAGTTAAGAATCCGCCTGCCAATGCAGGGGGCACGGGTTTGATCCCTGTCCCAGAAGATCCCACATGCCGTGGAGCAACTAAGCCCGTGTGCCACAACAAGGGAAGCCACCACAATGAGAAGCCCGCGCACTACAACGAAGAGTAGCCCCCGCTCACCACAATTAGAGGACGCCGGCGCGCAGCAACAAAGACCAACGCAGCCAAAAATAAAAAATTAATTAGTTAAAAAAAAACCCACTATACTTAAAAATCACAAAGACTGTGGGAGAACGACATCTTTTCGTTGCATAAATTTAAGAAACAGCATTCCTACATCAGGGACTTTTTTTTTTTTTTTTAAAGTGGCTCATCAGTAGCTTCAGCTACTGAACAGGAATTTTTGCATAATTAGTAGCAGTTCTTAGATTTTCAATATTCCCTGCAGGGGAGCTACTGGTATCCAATTTGAAATACCTGCTGAGAAGTTTCCACTGCTTTTTATCCCATTCTGTTACTAAGAATTCTGTAAACGATTTGGCACACTAAATTCTTTATAACACTCAACATGAATTCAGCTTAAAGATCTTGGCTCCTAGCAAAGAGAAGGTGCTAAATAAATGCTGAATAAAATGAAGTCAGAGGCTAACTGCTGTGCTCTCAGGGACCTCGGTGGCAAGAGGACCACCTGATTGAGTGAGATGAAAAGGACAAACTTTCATTCCTTCAGCAGCTAGTTCCTCTTGAATGAAACAGAATCAAGACACAGGAACACTATTTACTAATGACACACTAGTGAAGTTCCAGTGTACTCTGTACAAAAAAACAGATCTCCTACTATTCACTGGAGGCATAATAGAAAGTAACCATTTCCATTTTCTACTGAAAGGCGCAAATACAAATGACTTTCCTGTAGAGAATGCTGACTTGCACAAATGCAGCAGTGTTTCTGTTTAAGGCTAACCTGATGATTTAGCAGCAAGTAAATGAGTGTGTCCTAGAGTGCTGCAGAGCGTCTAATTTTACTCTGTACCATGCATGTCCTAAGGTTACTCAAGAAAGATAACTCCAGATGAAGACACTAAAATCACGTCAGTAAAAGCTTACCTGAAATTTAACACAGACCAGCTAGTTTAAAATGGCAGAGGAAGAAAACCAGAGAACAGTGACAGAGAAATGAGAGTTCTATTTACATGTCCACGTATATATTTTATAAATGAAGTAAGGTAGTACAGTAGTATTTTGTAGGGAATTTTGATTATTGTTGCACGGCTGAGGAAGATGGACCATTTTGAGTCTGAGTTAGCCAGAAACTTCAATTCTGTGAGATCAGTCTGTGTTTATACACACAAAGAGTCTTTTCACAAATAACACTTGCTTTAACCAAATTAGTACTAATAAAAAAGCATGTGGGGCTTCCCTGGTGGCGCAGTGGTTGAGAGTCCGCCTGCCGATGCCGGGGACACGGGTTCGTGCCCCGGTCCAGGAAGATCCCACATGCCGCAGAGCGGCTGGGCCCGTGAGCCATGGCCGCTGAGCCTGCGTGTCTGGAGCCTGTGCTCCGCAACGGGAGAGGCCACAACAGCGAGAGGCCTGCATACCGCAAAAAAAAAAAAAAAAAAAAAAAAAGCATGTGAATCCTCAGATCAATTACAACTCTTTGAACTGATGATGGCATACAAAACAGAAAAAAGATTCCCAAAAAGTTTTCAGAGTACCTAGCTTCCCTCAACTCATCTTAAAATGAGGAAAGAAAAGTCAAATAAAATCTGTTATAGAATTCTCACATTTCAGCTTCTAGCAACTCATGACAGTGTATATACATCCCATATGGAAACACTGGCTCTTAGAGCTTGTGATGAAACACCAGACTATGAGCCTCAAATGAGAAGCTTAGAAAACAGCAACTTGCCCAACTTCATTAATTATGAATTACTTCAGCATAACTGCCTTTAATGTAAGCCTGCTGTTAAGCACTTTTCATTTGACAACATTTAAAAATCAGTTAATTTAATGCAGAAAGCCTGTATGGAATATAAGTGAGCTAAATAAATGTCGACAAAACTAAATAGAAAAATAATAAAACAAATTTAGAACCAAAAGTTGCTGGAAGGTTTAGGCCCAGGAAATTATTAGTCAAGGTGCTAAAAGACAAACGTCTTTACCAAAAAAATTCCTCTCAGCAAGACACCCAACCCTATCAAGTGCCCTGAAAAGCACACATAAATGGTCTCTATCAACATGCCATGGGTCTGCCTGGGTAAAGCCCTGGGCACGTAAAGGTACACCCATCTCCCCAGCAGTGCAGCAGGGCCAGCTGGCGCCACCTCACGTGCTGCCTCTTCAACTCCGTGCTCAGTCACAGCGTGTGGGTATCCTGAAATCACCACAGTTCAGCAAATACTAAAAATCAAGGCAGTTTTTGTTGATGAAGGAGCTGACTGTTAAACTAGAATATCTCTGTATACATAAGTAATCATCTGCATATACAAAAATTTCAGTGATGCCTATATTCTAGAAGGTACAGAGAGACTGCTTTATTTTTTATTTCCCTCATTAAAAAAACATTTTATTTCTCCATGGTGACATTTGCTGTTTTTCATCCCTAGGACCACCCCTCCCCAGCCATTTCTCAGTAAAAGCCCCCACTTTTACCTGGGTACCCTCTCTCCCATGGAGATGTGACATGTGTGTCACAAGCTGAGTGTGATCTAGCCACGGAGAAGGCTCAAGCTCTAACTCTGTTCTCTTGACTCCAGGAACTGGCTCAGAGGTGGGCACGTGACCCAGGCTGGTACTACGAGAGCAAAGCCCAGACGAGGACCTGACTAGGCACAATGCTCTTGCCCACGAGAAGTAAACCTAGAATGATGCACCTGAGGGAGACACTCAGGAAACAGACAATAGAAAGATCCTTGGGGACACTGGGTGAGCCAATGGATCAAGTCCACTATCTCTGGATGGCTGGTTTTGTGAACTCATATATTCCCATTATTTTAAAGCCAGTTTAATTGGGTTTCCTGATATCTCCAATGTCTCAGCAAGAAAATATATGTAAAAAAATTACACTGACTTAAGCCGATTACCTACAATCTTACAGAAAAGTGGTCTTTATGGTGGTAATTATGAATTATTATAAATATGGTCTGGGACCTATTAATAAATATGGTCTCACAAAATTAAATGAATAAATGCCAAAAGTACTTGCCTGGCAATCACAGAAATAAGAACTGTATTCATAATACTTTCCTCATTTCTGACAGAGGTCACTTCATAGAGCCTAACAAGCAGAATGCAGAAGTTTATTAAAAGAACAGGAAAACAAACCAACCAAATAATCCATTAGAGTTCAGCAGTTTGAATTATGAAGGGAAACCTGAGCTTCATTCGGCTTAATTGAAACATCACTGGTAATACTACCTCCAGACATATCCCATGTCATGGCATCTACTTTTTCACTTGTCGTATCTATTTTGTGCGCTTTTAAACCCGCTGCATTCCAAATAGCCTCCTATAAGATCGTTTCTAACTTGGAACACATTTTCACACAGAAAAAGGTGGTGACTAGATTCCATGGTTCATGAAAACCTATTTCATCTACCATAGCCCCTTAAAACCATGCTTTTCAATCTGGGCAAATCGGCACTCGTAACACTGTTTTGAAAGAGACATGTATTCTGCCAATTTCAGATGTCGAAGGAACTACCAGCATAGGAGCTGCAGTAATTTCAGCACTTGGGCAGCAGCACCAGTGACAACTGGGAAGAATTCCAAAGTGCCGAAGGCAAAAAGCAAGCAGGGCTCCACACAGAGAACAGGAGGAGATCCAGCTCCTCGAAGTTTGTGAATTCCGGAAGGCATCTGTAAACGCCCACACCCTGAGAACCTAGCAAGTATTTGGAGGTGAACTGTACTGAAGTCTACAGTGGAAAACATCAGATGCCCTTTCATTTTCAGCCTCAGTCTGAGATAAAGGACATTCTTCGTTCAGCAGACAGTGAAATCCTTACTAAGAGCAGTCTAAACACCAGCAGATGTTTACAGTGAGGGATGGCTGGAAAGATGGCTGGGCAGAGAACTTCTCGTATGCAAACACCTCAGACCCCCAGAATGAATGCTATTAATTACACTTTATTTCTCTGAACTTAAGTAAAGGTCCATGTTTGATTTTCCTAAAATTTTATCCAGTAATTTCTCACTAAGTGCCTATCATGTGCCAGGAAAAATCAGAACAGGTCCTTGCCCTTGATATGCTTATTACTCTAGTGAGAGAGGACAACGTGACAAGCTAGACAAGGTCTGTGCCTGGGCACTATGGGAGCAGAGAAGAAACCCCTAAGGGGATGCTGTACTTTGACCTGAAACCACGCCATCCTTTGAAGACACTTTCATCTCTTGGTATGTGTGCGTGGCTGGGGGAATTTGGGAGTGTCTTTATGTGACGGTGGGGGTAGGCAAGGTTCTTTGACAAGAGTTCTAGGACTGACGTGTTGAAAACATACACATCAAGCAAATGTACACTCCACAATCCTTAAACTCAGTTTCACGAGCATGTTGAAAGTCAGTAACAAGGTTAATAACCTAAGCATTTACCAGTGGCCAGATACTATTCTGACCATTTCCCAAGGATTGTCTCATTTATATTATTCTCATTATATTATCTTATTTATATTAGTTATCTTGTTATTATTATCTCCATTTTAAAATGATAAAACTAAGAGAGGTGAAGGAACTTACCCAAAGTCCAAAGTCACTGGGCAGTGAAGACAGAAACTAGACACAGACTGACTCTGGAACCTGTACTAACAATCAGAACTACAATACACTCATATTTCATTCTTAAAACCTGGAGTTAGCATCACTTTCATGGACTCAGCAGCCTTGGTCTGATTTAAGCAATCAGTTACTTCACATTTAAATTTGATTTTTGAAAAGAAATCACACTTGCATGATGAACTCTCAGGTGAAACTGACACTGTGGTACGAACATAGAGAAGAGTCTGGTGGTTGCTAAGGGGGCAGGGGTTGGGGGAGGGATGGGAGTGGGAGGTTGGGATGAGCAGATGCAAACTATTATCTATAAAATGGATCAACAACAAGGTCCTATTGCATAGCACAGGGAACTATATTCAATATCCTATGATAAACCATAACGGAAAAGTACTTTAAAAAAAGAATGTACACAGGAATTCCCTGGCAGGCCAGTGGTTAGGACTCCACGTTCTCACTGCCAGTGGCCGGGTTCAATCCCTGGTTAGGGAACTAAGATCCCACAGGCTGCGTGACGTGGCCAAAAAAAAAAAAATGTACATATATGTATAACTGAATCACTCTGCCGTACAGCAGTAATTAACACAACATTGTAAGTCAACTACACTTCAATGAAGAAAAAAAATTGACACTGTGGTGGTACCAATAAAATGACCATACCTCTCCCTGAGAATTTTTCAATACAACTTTCACATCTTCGCCAGTGCCCCAAGAGTTCTGGTTCTTCCAGATGAGGTCGGTGGGAGGACTGGCTGTGACACCGGCATTTGCAGCCCAGATCTAGAAAGAAAAATGGAAATCATTCTACACAGAGCCCAGCTCTCCCACGTGCCAATAACAACATAATGATGAAACTTTAACACCTTGTAAGAGGACTGATTCTAAAAGTTCCAGAACTATGGCCTAGCTTTAGACTTGCTATATTAACTAGCTGTATATCCCATAGAGCTTAGCTAGGCCTCGTCTTCCCAGTCTGATAAATAAAAATGTTGACACACAGGACTCTGAAGTGAAGTTGCCTAGATTCACATCCTAGCTCGCCTACATGCCAGCTCACCTTGAGCAAGCTACCTTACTTACCCTCCAATGGGACAGAAATGGTACTGATAATACACGGGACTGTTGTGAAGACAAATGATTACCCACATGGAGGAGATGGCTGACTCAATGAATATAAGCTCTCACTGTTAGCATTCTATTATTCCACGGGTCTCACGAGCCAGCCCTTCCGTGTTAGAGCCTTCTACCCCTTCCAGTGGTATCCGCCAGCTGCCTATAGCAGGAAGTGAGGAGATGACTAACTTCTCTCAAAATCTCTGCAGCAGACAGCCTATCTAGAATATTCTAATGGAAGGTGGTATATATCCAACCAGAGACAGTGTCATAATACCCCAGTGTCTGAGTCTGAATTCCAAAAAGAATTCAGGAAACAAACAAATAACCCATTATTCAACGGAAAATATGACTGCTACAGAAATAGGCAAAAGAAACAGAAAGATTTCCCTTTTCATAAGCAGGGAAATTCTGCAACATTTTTTATGTATTTACTGGCAGAAGAGCATTGGTAGAATAGAGAACACTTGAGAGTTAGAAAACTGGGTTTGTATCATGGACATAACACTACATCTCTACAAACCTCTATGTCCTCACCTGTAGGGACACTACTACCAGTCCTGATCTTTCTACAAGACCATATGAAAAGAGACAGCAAAGTTTTGTACTCCATAAATTGTCTTGCAATATAAAGGGCCATATGATGGCAGAATGAAGACTGGAGATAGTATAAGCAGGTATTGTTTTAAATGGGGAGAAAACCTTATCAATTACTAATTAGGAGAGACCCCTTCCTCTTAAAGTGTTCACTTGAAGCTTCCAGATCTTCCATCACCATTATAAATGGAAAGGGGCAAGGAGCATTACTAGGATAAAACTGAAAAGAGAACTGGACCTGGGCTGACTTTCAGGTTATGTGGAATGTTAATCTAACCTCAAGCTATACTTTTCACTAGTCCATATGGTATCATACAGTTGGTTTAGTGTTTAATAATAATCGTAACACATCAGTAACCTTACTGGGTATTTTAACCTAAAACTACTATGTCCTAGAGCTGTGTCGTTCAATATGGTAGCCATATGTGGCTTGTGAGCACTTGAAACATGGCTAGTCCCAACTGAGGTGTGCTGTAAGGGTATCTCCAAGTGTCAAGATTTAGTATTTAAAAAAAAAAAAAGGGGGACTTCCCTGGTGGTCCAGTGGTTTAGACTCCACACTCCCAAAGCAGGGGGCCCGGGTTCGATCCCTGGTCAGGGAACTACATCCCACATGCCGCAACTAAGATCCTGCATGCCACAACTAAAGATCCCACATGCTGCAACAAAGATCCTGTGGGCCGCAACTAAGACCCAGTGCAGCCAAATAAATAAATAAATATATATTTTTTAAAGTGATGTAATAACTTTTATATTCATCAGATGTTGAAATGATAATATTTTAGATATATTGGGTTAAATTTAAAACATTGTTCTAAAGTTAATTTCACATCTTTCTTTTTCACTTGTTTTTAATGTGGCTACAAGAAAATTTTAAATTACATAGTAGTTCACTTACTTCTGTTCTGGAGTTTTAAACTGATCTTTGCTATTGCCCTGCCTTGTACAATTTTACAGAAATATCACTTATGATTACCACATTCCAAAGAGCTTCTTAACACATTTATGCCAGCTACCAAAGGAAAAAAAAATGCCTTACATTTTTTATGTGAAAATTGAGCTCTCCACTAGACCTATAGAATATATATATCTATTTAGTCACTGAGGAACTGTATCCAGTGGAAAAAGCAGATGATTGGCATAGTGGTTTTACACTTTTAAAGAGATAAAGGGCACGCTCAAATCTGAATCTTCTGAATTAAAAATGTCAGATTCTTTCCATCACATTATGCAGCTTCCGTAAGACATATAATAGGACTGAGAAATTTTCTCTCACTACAATAATTACTAAAGAGAAGAAAAGATAGCGTGGTTAGGATATCTGTTCCAATTTTTACCTGTTATCACAAAATTAGCATCTGATATTTTCACAATGTGGTGGCAAGTTCTATGAATACACTTTTTAAAAGAGAAGTTCTAACCTGTTTGAGTCTTTGATCTTAAACACTTAGGAAGGTCTGTAACAATCATAAAATCTTAAACATGTATTTAATATTTTTAAAAAGGAATTGATAAAAGGAGATAGTCACCTCAACTTCTTTAGGGATGAAGTTGGGGGGGGGTCAGCTGTTAATTTCTACTGGAGTAGAGAAAATAAAAATAATTCAAAGGTCAATTCTTTCACTTTTAATAGTCAATTACCACTCTCAATGACAAAGAATTTTAAAAATCTTTAATAGCACTTGTAATTTCCTAATAATGTCAAGAACATTTTAATGCCCATTTCTAAAATGCTTCTCTTTAAGCTAAAATGGTTTTAATTACTTTAACTATTGGTTAAGACAATGAAGTTAAATTAAATGATGACTAAATTAACTTACTGTAACAGTCTGGCCTGCCTTCAGCACATATCTTGAGGTATATTTGTAACTGACTGATGTGTCTCCAATTTTTCTGATCATCTCCCAGCCTCCCATTGGTTGATCCTATTGAAAGAACAAAATAAAACAAGGTCACTTAAAATATACAGAAAGCTATGGAATAATCAAATAAACCAATCCATAGGCAGTTAAACTAAGACAACTTTATGACTGTCTTCCCATGGTTCATATTTTCCTACTATGAAAAGAAAACATGGTTTTGTCATTCAGCAAAACAGAAACTTTGACAATGCTGCAGTTTTAATTATTAAGGTGTTTAATTTTAAAGAGGACAAAACTGCAAGAAAAGGGATGTGAACCAAATTAAATGGTGATGTTCAATGCTAGAACAGGTATATAATTTAAATTTACAACACTATCTAGCTTCATAACCACCATTATAAACATCTAATTTTTGATTGCTTTAAGCTTTTAAAATATACACACATAAAGCTTGGAAAGAGAAGGAAGAAAATATGTCCTTTTTCTTCTTCATCTGTACCACTTCTGCCCATATTTAACTCTTACATTAAAGCACTGACCCATCAAAAATGGGTCAATGACATAATGAGCCAGTCCCAAGCACTGGCTATCAATGCTAGCCTGCAGGCTGCCCAGAGCTGCCTGACTGTCCTGAGGAACAGTGCAGGGTATTAAAGCAATTAGCTGAATTAATTTATTTATATCCATCTCTAACTCAAAGACAGGAGTAAACAAGGCTGACAGCCAGCTCCAGAATAGCTCCACAAAGCACAGCAATGCCTTTTGAAAAACAGCCAAACTACTGCAATGGAGTAGCAGAGGCTACTCTGTTCTTTAGTTTCTAAAGTTGTGACTAAGAGGTCTTAGAACCTATGCTCTTCCATATCAGGACTGCTAAAGCTCCTTTGCCCATCCAAAGTATTTATTCAACCACATGCAAGATAGTTTCAATAGCTTTGGTGAGAAAAGGAGTGGTTTTACAAACATTTTACAAATCCTGAACGTGCTTCTGGAAGTGACATCCATCCCACTGCATCCCCACTACACCCCAGACCTGCCTTCCTCTGGCATCACCTGATACCCCTTCACGACCCCAGCTCAATGATGCCTAGCCAGGGTCTTCCCAAGACCTCCACTACTGAGCTCTCAAAAGCCCCAGCGCAAAAGTTCAGAATTCCCTGCTATGAATATTTTATGTTTACTTTTAAACAAATAATTTCAAGATAGGGCTTCATACTAGTCTTGATATAAATTAAATCAGTACTATTCATTCATTTATTTAGAGAGAAAAACACTCCCTACACGTGTCCGAGTCTGGGCTCGTATTTCCTTCCTTCCATAAAATTAACAGCTGGGAAAGAATATTTAGCATCTATACCCATAATCTAACTTCTTCACAAATCTGGCTAGGTAGGACAGGGAATATTAATAATTCATCCTTAGGAAGGCCATGGTGACAAAATGACCAGATGTGAAAAAAAGCCCTGGCTCTCTAAAGAAGAGCTAAAGAATAAAATCTTTAAACTACGAAGCACACCATCCCTCTTCCTCCTCCTATTTAAATTTATACTACACTTCATGAATTTAGGTTAAAAAGGAGAGGGAAACTTTTATTCCACAAAGCCTGAATCCAAATAAAGGCTGAGAAGTTATTACAATTGCAAGACACCAATCAGCAAAGCCACGCTGGACAAAAAGGGGTCTGTGTTTCCACCTGTTCGGAAGTGTTCTTCAAGCGGATAAATTTCCCATCAACATCTATCTCTTCAATGCAGACATTCCCAGTGGCTGAGGCAGAATGAGAGATGCTGACACTACTGCTGGCCTCGGATTCTTCCACGTCCACTCTCTTCCGCTTCCCTCTGGTTGTACGCACGCTGCGACTCGAGGATGCGCGTGATACTGTCACACGGGAAGAAGGGCTCGGAGAGAGCTTCAATCTACATGGAAGAATAAAACATTCCAATTATGAAACACATATGCCCTTCCTACCTTAAAAAAAGGATATTAATATCCTGCACATGCATTACTAAAGCAAAACATTAATGACAATCTGTTAGACAAAGCCAACATACTTTTTTTTTTTTTTTTTTTGCGGTACGTGGGCCTCTCACCGTTGTGGCCTCTCCCGTTGCGGAGCACAGGCTCCGGATGCACAAGCTCAGCGGCCATGGCTCACGGGCCCAGCCGCTCCGCGGCATGTGGGATCCTCCCGGACCGGAGCACGAACCCATGTCCCCTGCATCGGCAGGTGGACTCTCAACCACTGTGCCACCAGGGAAGCCCCAACATACATCTTAACGAAGAGAAACTTATTTGTGCTACAATGCCCACTGTCATAATATTTATTTTTCTTTTTAAAAAAGTATTATTTGAATGTTTTAGGTAGGAATAGACTATAACCATAATGCAGGAAGTTTGGAAAACCAGGGGGTGGGGAGATGAGGGGAGGACATTGGGGTGAGCATGTCATCTACCACCACCCTACCACAACCCCTGTTACATTTAGTATACTTTCCTTAAGTTTTTCATACCTGCATTTTCTTTTTATAAAATTACAATAACAATGTATACAATACTGAAAGTAAATGGCTTTTATTCTAAATCAGACACTTTCCCTTTGGAACTTTATTCTCAGAAAAGGTATAAAAGGATTAATACACTAACCAGATTTGAAAAATAAGTATAAAGTCTCTTTCAGCAAATTGGATATTTTGCAACATATTAAATTATCAAAACATTTTAAATCTCAAAGGAAAGACTCTATCCTGACACAGTTCAACTCTATTCTGACAGAGTTCAGCATTTAAAATAATAAGACTGCTTGAACATGTTCTATTGTTGAGGTAAAAGTATGATCTATTACTACCTATCTCTACAGCTAGGTATTAAAAAAACAAGAAAATATTTAAAGTTGCCTTAATTGTTAAAAAAAAAAAAACTATTTACTTTTCTTTAAATAGAAAGGGTGGGGGCAAAAAGCAGACTATGAGGTAGGGTGACAACTAAGTTACTCACCTCTCTTCTTCGCCTTCTAAGAGCTTCCTGTACGCACTGATTTCCATGTCCAGGGCTAACTTTACATCAAGAAGTTGTTCATAATCATTCAGCTGTTGCTGCATCTGATCCCGTATTTCCGCCATCTCTCTCTCTTTGTCAGACAGCATGCGGCGAGAGTTGTCTCTTTCTTTAGCAAGTAAGTCCTCCAACTCTTGAATCCTCTCCAAACATGCTCTAGACTTAAGATTCAAGGGAACACATTTACTTTCTAGGAACATTCCAACATTAGCACAAGGCAGCTATTCTAAACTATTTCCTGGACTGGAACAAATCCAATCTCTGACACCAGAATCCAAGAAAATTTTTATTTTAAGAAATTAAAAACCAAAATTTCTCCAATACAAAATACAGCCCTCGGGAAAGTTTTATCTTATAAAAAGGCTAGAAAAAGATATATTCATCAAATGTGTCATAAATGTACATACAAGTTTTCTTTACTTGACCAAATAAAACAAAATTATAAGCTGTGGTTTTAGTAAAAGTCAAGTCTGGCTCCCCTGCAAACCATTTAGCTCAAAAGTATAAAGTAACAAAAGTAAAGAATTAAAAGATAGAAAACTCATTGACAAAAGGAACCTAGTATCTTTTGGAGAACTGCTGGAACTGTTCAGAAACTGAAGAAAAGCGATTCCGGTTACCACTTTAGAACTGTTGTTCCTTCCCACACTCAATCAGCATGCAAAGACTATATGATATATGGTAGTCTGGAAATATTATTGTAAACATAGAAACTTCATATTTGGTATTAAAAAAATGAAAAATCACACATCCTATACCAGAAGGTTCATCTTAGAAACCCTGTGGTTCACTAGGTAATTATTCATCTGTATTTCTCCAAGACAGAATTCATCTCCATAACCTCAGAAAATAACAAAGGTAATCAACTCAGAAAGACTGATGTATAGCTTAGGCCCTTAAATCACAAGCACCTGCACATCAAAGCAGGAGAGAAAGGGCACATACTGTGCAAAAGTTAAATCTAGAAGGCTAAAGATAAAAAGCAGCTCTATGTTATGCAGAAACACTACACTCCAGGTTAGTGAATTTATTTCTCACAGGGGTACAGATTAAAAAATTTGAAATTACTTTGCATGTATACTGGGGCTGGACAAGTAAGTAAACGGGATGGCAGAAACCAGGTTTCTTACTCTCAGAGAGCAGTTACAGGTAAGCAAGGAAGAAAGCCTAAAGTGAACCCAGTGGTACAGGGTTAGAGTCAGAGACATATGTATAAACTCTTGGTTACCTTAATATAAACACAAGTGGACAGAGATACAATTACAGATAAATGTGTAAACATGGGTTAGCATATACACATTTATTACCTAGCTCTGCCCATAAGCAGGCCTAGAAACAATGACACCCCAATACCACTGAGCATACTCAGTGCCCAGATCTTAATTTCTAGATGCCTCTCCAATAAAAAGAACCAGGGCTACTTGCAGAAATAGCTGATTCTAGTGCTGGGGCAGGGAAAATACAAGATGAGCCTAGAGCATCTTATAGAACCAGAAAGTAAAGAAGTGCTCAAAAAAAGGGGGAACATGGTAGCCAATCAGACAGAACTCCTTATAGCCAAAGCTAGAACAATCTGAGCCAATAAAACAATGTAGTATTCGATATTATATTAAAAAGCATTTTATAAAAACATTTCCATGAGTCCATACTGATATAAACAAATGAATGAATAAATAAATATACAAATAGAGGGGAAAAAAGATGAATCTTTACAAAAGAATTCCATTTAATAAAGGTAAATACTTTCTTCAGGATGTGGAGCTAAATTCCTGCCCTTTACCCTTGAGAGTGGGATGGACTTAGTGACTTGCTTCCCAAGAACAGAGTATGGAAAGGCAAAAATAGTAACTTAACAGTGGAGAAACCTGGCAAACACTGTCTTAATCAGTGATGACGGTTAACATCACCAGTGACGTTGTGTGTATGTCACGTAATCCCTGATATGATGTAACAATAACAAGAAGGGCACTTAAAATCCATAACCCCAGGCTGATCATGAGAAAAGCACCAGACAAACTTAGATTGGGGGACAGCCTACAGGACACCTGGACAGTTCTTCTCAAGACTTTCAAGGTCATGAAAAACAAAGAAAGCCTAAGAAACTGTCATAGACCAGAGGAGACTTACAGAGACCTGTGGTATCCTAAAACACAAAAACTACAGTAATAGAAAATCTGGTAAAATCCAAACAGCCTAGAGTCTAGTTGATAGTAATGTACCAATGTCAGTGTCTTAGTTTTGACAAATGAACCACTGTCACCTAAGATGCTAACAATGGGGGAAAACTCAGGGAGGGAGATAAGGGAACTGTCTGTACCAGCTTTCTAACTTTTCTGTAAATCTACAATTATGCCAAATTAAAAAGGTTATTTAAAAAATAATCAACCAGGGACTTCCCTGGTGGTGCAGTGGTTAAAAATCCACCTGCCAATGCAGGGGACTTCGATCCCTGGTCTGGGAAGATCCCATATGCCACGGAGCAACTAAGCCCATGCACCACAACTACTGAGCCTGTGCTCTAGAGCCCACTCACCACAACTACTGAAGCCAGTGCACCCTAGAACCCACGTGCCGCAACTACTGAAGACAGCACGCTCTAGGGTCCTCATGCTGCAACTACTGAAGCCCACGTGCCTAGAAACCATGCTCTGCAACATGAGAAGCCACCACATTGGGAAGCCTGCACACTGCAACGAAGAGTAGCCGCCGCTCACTGCAACTAGAGAAAGCCCATGCGCAGCAACGAAGACCCAACACAGCCAAAAAAATTTTTTTAATTAAAAAAAAATCAACCAATCAATTTATTAAAATCCAGAGACATTCTATATCAGATGCAGGCATTCATCTCAAGAGTGATACTAAACAAAATCCTGCCTCAGAGAACTTGCATTTAACTGCATTTGCAAAAAACCAGGCTATAAACTGCAAAATCCATTTTTTCTCCCTCTCAGGCTTATTATTTTTTTTGGAGGAAGAAAATATAAGAAGTGTAAAATGTGTCCTCTCTGGGAACTCCCTGGCGGTCCAGTGGTTAGGATTCCTCACTTCACTGCAGGGGGCACGGGTTCGATCCCTGGTCGGGGAACTAACATCCCACAGGCCACGTGGTGTGGCCAAAAAATAAATAAAACGTCTCCTCTTCAATCAATCTCTTCACTTTTATCTCCCATGTGGGAGAAACAGATAGGCAACAAGGTAGAATCTAAAGGAACATAAACCACCCAAGATTCAGACTTAACTTCTAAGCCTCAATTTGTAAACACCAAAATGTCTCTATTTGTCCACCTTTGATGTTATAGAGTTCTTTAAGAGGGAAAAATCACAATCTAGGTATAAATAAGTTTTAAAGTTACTGAGTCGTTTTGTATTTTATTTTATTTTATTTTTTTTTGCGGTACGCGGGCCTCTCACTGCTGCGGCCTCTCCCGTTGTGGAGCACAGGCTCCGGACGCTCAGGCCCAGCAGCCATGGCTCACGGGCCCAGCCGCTCCGCGGCACGCGGGATCCTCCCGGACCGGGGCACGAACCCGCGTTCCCCGCACCGGCAGACGGACTCCCAACCACTGCGCCACCAGGGAAGCCCCCGTTTTGTATTTTAAATAGAAATAGTTAAATGTAGTTTAAATAGCTGCTCTACACCTGCTTTGTAGTGAAATATAAGGAACACAACATGAGAGACAGACCTAGATTCTTCTTCCTGATTCTGCCATTAACTATAACATACCTCACTAAACTGGTATCCACGTTAGGAAAATGAAGAGGTCTAACTAAACTATCCGTTAAGATACTCTACTAACTGGTTTCTAATGGTCTTGGGTTTTCTTTGTTTTAAAGTATGTAACATAATTGTACCAGTTTATTATGATCTAGCTGCAACAGAAGTTTCCAGAGTTCGGGTGTTAGAAAAACAAAAAGTAGAGGTAATTTTAAAGTGCCACTGGAGACACTTTTGCCACTCAGTCTCTGACCAACCAATTAATTTGGCCAAAGTCAAATATCTAGATAGAAATGAAAGAAATGCTATAAGCAATATATGAAACTCCTAATTCCAAAACATAATAACACTATCATATATAAATCTTTAAAAATATTTTCTAAGTCAGCATTTTATTTATTTATTTATTTATTTATTTATTTGTGGTACGCGGGCCTCTCACTGTTGTGGCCTCTCCCGTTGCGGAGCACAGGCTCCGGACGCACAGGCTCAGTGGCCATGGCTCACGGGCCCAGCCACCCTGTGGCATGTTGGAGCCTCCCAGACCAGGGCATGAACCCGCGTCCCCTGCGTCGGCAGGCAGACTCTCAACCACTGTGCTACCAGGGAAGCCCCTCTAAGTCAGCATTTTAAAGGCTATGTCAGGAAGGTCTTCAAGATGGCAGAGGAGCAAGACGTGGAGATCACCTTCCTCCCCACAAATACATCAGAAATACATCTACATGTCGAACAACTCCTACAGAACACCTACTGAACACTGGCAGAAGACCTCAGACTTCCCAAAAGGCAAGAAACTCCCCACATACCTGGGTAGGGCAAAAGAAAAAAGAAAAAACAGAGACAAAAGAACATGGACAGGACCTGCACCTCTGGGAGGAAGCTGTGAAGGAGGAAAAGTTTCCACACACTAGGAGGCCCCTTCACTGGGGGAGTCGGGGGCGGGGGGTGGGTCAGGGGGGAAGCTTTGGAGCCACGGAAGAGAGCTCAGCAAAAGGGGTGCAGAGGGCAAAGCGGAGAGATTCCCATACAGAGGATCAGTGCCGACCAGCACTCACCAGCCTGAGAGGCTCGTCTGCTCACCCGTCAGGGCAGGCGGGGTCTGGGAGCTGAGGCTCGGGCTTCAGAGGTCAGATCCCAAGGAGAGGACTGGGGTTGGCTGCGTGAACACAGCCTGAAGGGGGCTAGTGCGCCACAGCTAGCCGGGAGGGAGTCCGGGAAAAAGGCTGGACCTGCCTAAGAGGCAAGGGACTATTGTTTCGGGGTATGTGAGGAGAGGGGATTCAGGGCACCACCTGAACAAGCTCCAGAGATGGGCGCGAGCCACGGCTATCAGCGTGGACACCACAGACGGGCATGAAACGCTAAGGCTGCTGCTGTAGCCACCAAGAAGCCTGTGTGCAAGTGCAGGTCACTATCCACACCTCCCCTCCAGAGAGCCTGTGCAGCCCGCCACTGCCAGGGTCCCGAGATCCAGGGACAACTTCCCCAGGAGAACACACGGTGCGCCTCAGGCTGCTGCAATGTCATGCTGGCCTCTGCTGCCGCAGGCTCGCCCCGCATCCGTACCCCTCCCCGCTCCCGGCCTGAGTGACCCAGAGCCCCCTAATCAGCTACTACTTTAACCCTGTCCTGTCTGAGCAAAGAACAGACACCCTCAGGTGACCTACACGCAGAGGCGGGGGCAACTCCAAAGCTGAACCCCAGGAGCTGTGCGAACAAAGAAGAGAAAGGGAAATTTCCCCCAGAAGCGTCATGAGCAGTGGATTGAATCTCCACAATCAACTTGTTGTACCCTGCATCTGTGGAATACCTGAATAGACAACAAATCATCCAAAACTGAGGTGGTGGACATCAGGAGCAACTGTAGACTTGAGGTTTGCTTTCTGCATCTCATTTGTTTCTGGTTTTACGTTTATTTAAGTTTACTAATTAGAGTTTATTATCTTTGGTAGATTTGTTTATTGATTTGGTTGCTTTCTTCCTTTTTTTATATATAGATATATACAATTTTTTCCTTTTTCTCTTTTGCTGAATGTGTATGTGTGTGCTTCTTTGTGAGATTTTGTACAGCTTTGCTTTTACCATTTGTCCTAGAGTTCTGTCTGTTTTTTCTGTTTTTTGTTTTTTTCATTAGTATAGTTTTTAATGCTTGTTATCATTGGTGGATTTGTTTTTTGGTTTGGTTGCTCTCTACTTTCTTTTTTTTAATTACTTTTTAATTTTATTTTATTTTTAATTTTTATTTTTTATTTTAATAACTATTTTATCTTTCTTTTTTTAGAATTTTTGAATTTTATTTATTTTTTTATAAAGCAGGTTCTTCTTAGCTATCCATTTTATACGTATTACTGTATATATGTCAATCCCAATCTCCCAGTTCATCACACCACCACCACCACCCCCTGCCACTTTCTCTTTCTTTCCTTTTTTCTCCCTTTTCCTCTGAGCCATGTGGCTGACAGGGTCCTGGTGCTCCAGCCAGGTGTCAGGCCTTTGCCTCTGAGGTGGGAGAGCCAAGTTCAGGACACTGGTCCACCAAAGACCTCCCGGCTCCACGTAATATCAAACAGCAAAAGCTCTCCCAGAGATCACCAACTCAACGCTAAGACTCAGCTCCACTCAACGACCAGCAAGCTCCAGTAATGTACACCCTATGCCAAACAACTAGCATGACAGGAACACAACCCCACCCATTAGCAGAGAGGCTGCCTAAAATCAAAATAAGTTCACAGACACACCAAAACACACCACTGGATGTGGTCCTGCCCACCAGAAAGACAAAATCCAGCCTCATCCACCAGAACACAGGCACTAATCCCCTCCACCAGGAAGCCTGCACAACCCACTGAACCAACTTTAGCCACTGGGGACAGACACCAAAAACAACGGGAACTACGAGCCTGCAGCCTGTAAAAAGGAGACCCCAAACACAGTAAGTTAAGCAAAATGAGAAGACAGAAATACACAGCAGATGAAGGAGCAAGGTGAAAACCCACCAGACCCAACAAATGAAGAGGAAATAGGCAGTCTACCTGAAAAAGAATTCAGACGAATGATAGTAAAGATGATCCAAAATCTTAGAAATAGAATGGAGAAAACACAAAAAATGTTTAACCAAGACCTAGAAAAACTAAAGAGCAAAACAAACAATGATGAACAACACAATAAATGAAATTAAAAATTCTCTAGAAGGAATCAATAGCAGAATAACTGAGGCAGAAGAACTGATAATGGACCTGGAAGACAAAATAGTGGAAATAACTACCGCAGAGCAGAATAAAGAAAAAAGAATGAAAAGAATTGAGGACAGTCTTAGAGACCTCTGGTACAACATTAAACGCACCAACATTCGAATTACTGGGGTCCCAGAAAAAGAAGAGAAAAAGAAAGGGACTGAGAAAATATTTGAAGAGACTGTAGTTGAAAACCTCCCTAACATGGGAAAGGAAATAGTGAATCAAGTCCAGGAAGTGCAGAGAGTCCCATACAGAATAAATCCAAGGAGAAACACGCCAAGACACATATTAATCAAATTATCAAAAATTAAATACAAAGAAAAAATATTAAAAGCAGCAAGGGGAAAGCAACAAATAACATACAAGGGAATCCCCATAAGGTTACAGCTGATCTTTCAGCAGAAACTCTGTAAGCCAGAAGGGAGTGGCAGGACATATTTAAAGAGATGAAAGGGAAAAACGTACAACCAAGATTACTCTACCCAGCAAGGATCTCATTCAGATTCGACAGAGAAATTAAAATCTTTACAGACAAGCAAAAGCTAAGAGAATTCAGCACCACCAAACCAGCTTTACCACAAATGCTAAAGGAACTACTCTAGGCAGGAAATACAAAAGAAGGAAAAGACCTACAATAACAAACCCAAAATAATTAAGAAAATGGTAATGGGAACATACATATCGATAATTACCTTAAACGCAAATGGATTAAATGCTCCAACCAGGGCTTCCCTGGTGGCGCAGTGGTTGAGAGTCTGCCTGCCGATGCAGGGGACACGGGTTCGTGCCCTGGTCCGGGAAGATCCCACGTGCCGTGGAGCGGCTAGGCCCACGAGCCATGGCCGCTGAGCCTGCGCGACCAAAGCCTGTGCTCCGCAACGGGAGAGGCCACAACAGTGAGAGGCCCGTGTACCGCAAAAAAAAAAAAAAAGCTCCAACCAAAAGACATAGACTAGCTGAATGGATACAAAAACAAGACCCGTATATATGCTGTCTACAAGAAACCCACTTCAGACCTAGTAACACATGCAGACTGAAAGTGAGGGGATGGAAAAATACATTCCATGCAAATGGAAATCAAAAGAAAGCTGGAGTAGCAATTCCCATATCAGACAAATTAGACTTTAAAGAGACAAAGAAGGACACTACATAATGATCAAGGGGATCAATCCAAGAAGAAGATATAACAATTGTAAATATTTATGCACTCAACATAGGAGCACCTCAGTACATAAGGCAAATGCTAACAGCCATAAAAGGGGAAATCGACAATAACACCATCATAGTAGGGTACTTCAACACCCCACTTTCACCATGGACAGGTCATCCAAAATGAAAATAAATAAGGAAACACAAGCTTTAAATGATACATTAAACAAGATGGACTTAACTGATATTTATAGGACATGCCATACAAAAACAACAGAATATATTTTCTTCTCAAGTGCTCATGGAACATTCTCCAGGATAGATCACATCTTGGGTCACAAATCAAGCCTTGGTAAATTTAAGAAAACTGAAATCATATCAAGTATCTTTTCCGACCACAACGTTATGAGACTAGATATCAATTACAGGAAAAAATCTGTAAAAAATACAAACACATGGAGGCTAAACAATACACTACTACCTAAGCAAGAGATCACTGAAGAAATCAAAGAGGAAATCAAAAAATACCTAGAAACTAATGACAATGAAAACACAATGACCCAAAACCTATGGGATGCAGCAAAAGCAGTTCTAAGAGGGAAGTTTATAGCAATAAAATCCTACCGCAAAAAACAACAAACATCTCAAATACACAACCTAACCTTACACCTAAAGCAATTAGAGAAAGAACAAAAACACCCCTAAGTTAGAAAGAAAGAAATCATAAAGACCAGATCAGAAATAAATGAAAAAGAAATGAAGGACACAATAGAAAAGATCAATGAAACTAAAGGCTGGTTCTTTGAGAAGATAAACAAAATTGATAAACCATTAGCCAGACTCATGAAGAAAAAAAGGGAGAAGACTCAAATCAGTACAATTAGAAATGAAAAAGGCGAAGTAACAACTGACACTGCAGAAATACAAAGGATCATGAGAGATTACTACAAGCAACTATATGCCAATAAAATGGACAACCTGGAAGAAATGGACAAATTCTTAGAAAAGCACAACCTTCCGAGACTGAACCAGGAAGAAATAGAAAATTTTAAACAGACCAATCACAGGCACTGAAATTGAGACTGTGATTAAAAATCTTCCAACAAAGAAAAGCCCAGGACCAGATGGCTTCACAGGCAAATTCTATCATACATTTAGAGAAGAGCACCTATTCGTCTCAAACTCTTCCAAAATATAGCAGAGGGAGGAACACTCCTAAATTCATTCTACAAGGCAACCATCACCCTAATACCAAAACCAGACAAAGATGTCACAAAGAAAGAAAACTACAGGCCAATATTACTGATGAACATAGATGCAAAAATGCTCAACAAAATACTAGCAAACAGAATCCAACAGCACATTAAAAGGATCATACAGCATGATCAAGTGGGGTTTACCCCAGGAATGCAAGGATTCTTCAATATACGCAAATCAATGTGATAAACCATATTAACAAACTGAAGGAGAAAAACCATAAGATCATCTCAATAGATGCAGAAAAAGCTTTTAACAAAATTCAACACCCATTTATGATAAAAACCCTCCAAAAAGTAGGCAGAGGGAACTTACCGCAACATAATAAAGGCCATTTATGACAAACTCACAGCCAACATTGTTCTCAGTGGTGAAAAAGTGAAACCACTTCCTCTAAGATCAGGAACAAGACAAGGTTGCCCACTCTCACCACTATTATTCAACATAGTTTTGGAACTTTTACCCACAACAATCAGAGAAGAAAAAGAAAAGGAATACAAATCGGAAAAGAAGTAAAGCTGTCACTGTTTGCAGATGACATGATACTATATATAGAGAAGAATCCTAAAGATGATACCAGAAAACTATTAGAGCTAATCAATGAATTTGGTAAAGTAGCAGGACACAAAATTAATGCACAGAAATCTCTTGCATTCCTATACACTAATGATGAAAAATCTGAAAGAGAAATTAAGGAAACACTCCCATTTACCACTGCAACAAAAAGAATAAAATACCTAGGAATTAACCTACCTAAGGAGACAAAAGACCTGTATGCAGAAAATTATAAGACACTGATGAAAGAAATTAAAGATGATACAAATAGATGGAGAGATATACCATGTCCTTGGATTGGAAGAATCAACATTGTGAAAATGACTATACTACGCAAAGCGATCTACAGATTCAATGCAATCCCTATCAAACTACCAATGGCATTTTTCACAGAACTAGGACCAAAAATTTCGCAATTTGTTTGGAAACACAAAAGACCCCAAATAGCCAAAGCAATCTTCAGAAAGAAAAACAGAGCTGGAGGAATCAGGCTCCCGGACTTCAGACTATACTACAAAGCTACAGTAATCAAGACAGTATGGTACTGGCACAAAAACAGAAAGACAGATCAATGGAACAGGATAGAAAGCCCAGAGATAAACCCACGCACATATGGTCACCTTATTTTTGATAAAGGAGGCAAGAATATACAATGGAGAAAAGACAGCCTCTTCAATAAGTGGTGCTGGGAAAACTCGACAGCTACATGTAAAAGAATAAAATTAGAACACTCCCTAACACCATACACAAAAATAAACTCAAAATGGATTAAAGACCTAAATGTAAGGCCAGAAACTATCAAACTCTTAGAGGAAAACATAGGCAGAACACTCTATGACATAAATCACAGCAAGATCCTTTTTGACCCACGTCCCAGAGAAATGGAAATAAAAACAAAAATAAACAAATGGGACCTAATGAAACTTCAAAGCTTTTGCACAGCAAAGGAAACCATAAAGAAGACCAACAGACAACCCTCAGAATGGGAGAAAATATTTGCAAATGAAGTTGCAAATGAAGCAACTGACAAAGGATTAATCTCCAAAATTTATAAGCAGCTCATGCAGCTCAATAGCAAAAAAACAAACAACCCAATCCAAAAATGGGCAGAAGACCTAAATAGACATTTCTCCAAAGATATACAGACTGCCAACAAACACATGAAAGAATGCTCAACATCAATCATTAGAGAAATGCAAATCAAAACTACAATGAGATATCATCTCACACCAGTCAGAATGGCCATCATCAAAAAATCTAGAAACAATAAATGCTGGAGAGGGTGTGGAGAAAAGGGAACACTCTTGCACTGCTGGTGGGAATGTGAATTGGTACAGCCACTATGGAGAACAGTATGGAGGTTCCTTAAAAAACTACAAATAGAACTACCATATGACCCAGCAATCCCACTACTGGGCATATACCCTGAGGAAACCATAATTCAAAAAGAGACATGTACCAAAATGTTCATTGCAGCTCTATTTACAATAGCCCGGAGATGGAAACAACCTAAGTGTCCATCATCGGATGAATGGATAAAGAAGATGTGGCACATATATACAATGGAATATTACTCAGCCATAAAAAGAAACGAAATTGAGCTATTTGTAATGAGGTGGATAGACCTAGAGTCTGTCATACAGAGTGAAGTAAGTCAGAAAGAGAAAGACAAATACCGTATGCTAACACATATATATGGAATTTAAGAAAAAAAAATGTCATGAAGAACCTAGGGGTAAAACAGGAATAAAGACACAGACCTACTTGAGAATGGACTTGAGGATATGGGGAGGGGTAAGGGTAAGCTGCCACAAAGCGAGAGAGAGGCATGGACATATATACACTACCAAACGTAAGGTAGATAGCTAGTGGGAAGCAGCCACATAGCACAGGGAGACCAGCTCGGTGCTTTGTGACCGCCTGGAGGGGTGGGATAGGGAGGGTGGGAGGGAGGGAGACACAAGAGGGAAGGGATATGGGAACAGATGTATATGTATAACTGATTCACTTTGTTATAAAGCAGAAACTAATTTAAAAAAAAAAAAAGAGTCATGTACCACAATGTTCATTGCAGCTCTATTTACAATAGCCAGGACATGGAAGCAACCTAAGTGTCCATTGACAGATGAATGGATAAAGGACATGTGGCACATATATACAATGGAATATTACTCAGCCACAAAAAGAAACAAAACTGAGTTATTTGTAGTGAGGTGGATGGACGTAGAGTCCGTCATACAGAGTGAAGTAAGTCAGAAAGAGAAAAACAAATACCGTATGCTAACACATATATGGAATCTAAAAAGAAAAGATAGTTCTGAAGAACCTAGGGGCACGACAGGAACAAAGAGGCAGACATAGCGAATGGACTTGAGGACACGGGGAGGGGGAAGGGTAAGCTGGGACAAAGTGAGAGAGTGGCATGGACTTATATATACTACCAAATGTAAAATAGGTAACTAGTGGGAAGCGGCTGCATAGCACAGGGAGATCAGCTCAGTGCTTTGTGACCACCTAGAGAGGTGGGATAGGGAGGGTGGGAGGGAGAAGCAAGAGGGAGGAGATATGGGGATATATGTATATGTATAGCTTATTCACTTTGTTATAAAGCAGAAACTAACACACCATTGTAAAGCAATTATACTCCAATAAAGATGTTTAAAATAATTTTTAAATAAAAAATAAAGGCTATGTCAATTTTAAGTATAACTAAAGAAGTACTTCCCTAACATGAGTCACTTAACCAAAAAGGAAGTTCTATGGCCTAACATGCAGCATGAAGAAACTAAGACACCACAACAAATACAAATAAGATATACAGTACGAAAAATATGTGGCTTTTTTCTTTTTGGTGATCTTTTTAAGGTTAAAATTTATCAACCAAAGGAGATATCCCTCAAGATACATTATTTATCATAAAATCTGATACCAGTAATGAATAGATGAAAGGATCATTCCCCATCCCCCTGAAATTTAGATAGAAATTTAAAACTATTCTGGCTGAAGGAGGTGCTTCTCTCCTATTTCCTAAGGAGTGAACTCCTCAAAACCTCCAGGGCCCTGCCTAACATTTTTTAAAAACCACTAACCTGAAGTTAACCAAAAAACTTGCAAAGATGGGAACATAACTACCAGGGAAACAGCCCTGGACCTGAGTCAGAAGATGTAGCTACCAAATTTCAGAGCCTACCACTATTTAACCACAGGCAAGTCTTAGTCTCTTCATCTGTAAAACATCCATACCTAGCATAATCAAGTGGATTAAGCACCGGCCACATCCCCCCACCCCCCCAAAGGCCGGGAATTGTAAAATTGAGGAAGAGGGGATAATTAGAATATGATTTATTAGATGGATAAAAGTAGTAAATGTCAACTCAGAGTAAAAACAGACAGGACTATTTTTGGAAAGGTACCTATTAAATGGTGCAATGGAAAAGAGATTGTTAAATTATTTTCTTTTTTTCTAGAATGCACTTATTCTCACAGGCATTCTCTGAAAGGCCAAATTCTTTTTTTTTTAACATCTTTATTGGAGTATAATTGCTTTACAATGGTGTGTTAATTTCTGCTTTATAACAAAGTGAATCAGCTATACATATACATATATCCCCATATCTCCTCCCTCTTGAGTCTCCCTCCCACCCTCCCTATCCCACCCGTCTAGGTGGTGAGATTGTTAAATTCTTAAAAGAAAATCTTTGAAGAGAGTGAGGTGTAAAGGGAAAAACTGGGAACTATGAAAGAAACCCATTTATCAGCCTACAGTCTCTGGGCCGGTCATTAAACTCACCCAGGTCTGTGGTCAGACTGAATGAACTCAAAGTTCCTTGTCCTTCCAGCTCTACTGTTACATGAAAACTTCAAAATACTATCAGAACAAAATAGGTCCAAAATAATTTTTAAATTTATGTTGTGAGTAATAAAGTACACATGATAGGCATTGTAAAAACTTCTATTTTTTAATTAACTTTTTTTACATCACCCTGTTTTACATAACTCATTGCTTTCTACATTCCTACAATAAATGTCTTCAGTTTTACAATCAGAAAAGAATATTACTAAAAACAAAAGAAAAAGAAAGCTTAATCAAGAATAAAAAAGTTTACTCATGTGGAAAATTTAAAACAACAAAATTTCCTCCCTTAAGGAAAACAGAAGCTTAAGTTACTTCCCAAGTAATTAAGGTGAGCAGATGATCAAAACATTCTGCATTCTTATATGGTTGTATATGTATTTTGTGTGCACATCGACATCACCCTCAGACTAAAAACCAGATTTCAGGCAGTGTCCACACCTGCTTACACTGCACTCAAGAGTGCACCATCACATACTGACAGGCACCCATCAACACAACCAGTAACAGTCATGCAACAGGCGTGCCAATGAATCAATGAGTCACTAAATTCTTAACTAAGAAGCAAATTGATGCTACTTCCCAAGATACTAACTATTGGGTATTCTAAGCACGGAAAGAATTTGTCTAGAAACACAAAGCATTTACCACCCACACAGAATTTCTACAGGTTTTTCTTCATTATGGTTTCTAAATGGGATGAAAAAGAGTACGTTGGAAAGAGCACTATGTAGAGATCAGGCTGCTGGATGGGTCAGAAAACCTGGGGTAAACCCAAGGAATAAGCCAGCAGGTTGCACCCTCAAGGGCAGCTCTGAGTAATCTATTAGGTCAGGAACAACAGTCTCTGCTCAGAGGATGCTTATGAAATGACGAATAGAAAAAAATCTGGACAGCACTCTGAAACCAGAATTCAGGAAAATACTATCCTCTTTGAAAAGTGATTTCAGGCAGAGCTGAGCAGGTAGACTACCGTGGTGGAAGTGGCCTTCAAGTACAACTCCCATGCTTACTTACCTCTTTCTGTAGATTAGAAAGCTGAGATGAGAGACTCTCAATTCTCATACGACTTTCCATCAGTTCTTCCCTGGCACTATTGACAGTAGATGTATTCATCTCTGACGACAGTCTGGCATTCTCAAGCTAAATAGGGAAGCAGACCATAGTCAGTTTTATCTAGTGAATTAGAACAAACAAATGAGGAACCATGATTCATCTCAAGGCTTCTCATTTCAAACCTAAACCCTGCCAGTAACTAGTTGATGAAACAGGAAAAGCATCATGAAGTTTGCTGATGTGTTATGAATTACCTTAAAAGTCTTTCTGCCTTTTCGGCTCAATTCCCAATATAGGAGCTTAACAATGCTGATATACCTGGGTCTTTACCCAAAATTTAGTGCTTCAATATTTCATCCATTATATCTCTAATGTCTCAGACAACACTGCTAATAAGGAGACTGAACAGGAGCAATTTAACTGTGGTGGCATTTGTAGGACAACAAGCATCATACACCCCTAACCCACCAAATCTGATACAGAATATAAAGCAATAAGCAGAAAGTACTAATTAAGAGGTTATTTCAAACCAAACAGACACACTTCCTTTCAGAAGCAAAAAAACAGCTCCTCTGGTAGAAACAATATCCCGCTCCTCCAAATGCCCACAGCATTCTGTTCTGCATGTGTCTCAGGCACATTTTTAATGTATGGCTCCTCCTTGGCTCCCTTTGAGGCCAGAGTCTCTTTGACCGACTGATCCTTACTTTAGCTCTGTCACTGCCCAGCACAATGCCAGCACTGAGTAAGTGCGGAACAACTAAATGTAGGGATTAAAAGATCTCTCCCTCTCACCAGGCAATTACTACTTCATAACATGGATTTAAAGCAACATGAACAATTTGAGGCCATGCAATGGAAATTATTTTCAACACCTCTATGACCCTAATTTTCTAAGTCTTCCACTAATAACTCTTTTTAATCAAATCATGTAACATTTAACACATGGGGCTAAAATTATTTACTATGAAAGCCCGTACTCAGTGATTTAATAAATTTTTGCATTGTCTCCTAATACAAGAGAGAAGTTTCTATAGTCTTTTTTTAACGAATAATTAGTGGCAGAGGAAACTGCAGACACTGTCCATTTGGCCTTTGTTCAAAAAAGCCCAAAGTGTGGTGGTCACAACCTATGTACAATGATGACATGGAAGTCAGAACTAGATGCAGTCCAACAAGATTAGTACTTGTTACCGAAGGAAAAGCTATTTTCAGATGGCTGGAGTTTAACTAATATGACTTGACATGAATGATCAGTTGGACAAAGAGAAAAACCTTACCTTTGATAAAAGTGGAATAGCCCTACTTTCTTTGAATAATCTCTAATAACATTTACTTTATAAAAAACTGCTTTCTTAAAAAAATCTATTTTTTATATTCATGGAGACTAAGGGAATTCATTTAAGAAAACTAGAACAAACCAAACATCAAGTCACGTTCTCAGGGAGACTATGAAACAAAGGCTTCAAGTGTGTAAAGCCATCCCTAGAAGAGTCTGCTCACTTTGGCGTGGTAAGTCTGCTCCAGCTCTTCCTTGTACAGCTTGACTTGGGCATCGTGTTGCTCTCTCATCTCATGAAGGGCTTGAGCCAGCTTGTACTCATACTCAACCTGACGCCCAGAATCCACCTCTACCAAGCGAGTTTCATGCTTCCTTCTGGTCTCATTAATCTCCTAGGGGGGAAAAATGACATAAAACCAAGTTACTTACCATAGCTGCACTGGTATAAGTCTGAGTGACATCAAGGCCATCTGAAGTATTACACACCAAGCTCCTCATGTTTTGTCCTAGGGCAAGTATGTGAATAGATACTTTTTTGCCTTCATTTTCAAGTGAGAAGATTTTTGAGCTGGAACTAATGACAGAAATGGTAGCATCTCAAGCCCTAGGAATTTTATGTTTTTTTCAGTAGCATACCTATTTATTTCTCTAAAGGCAAGGAATGGCTGGAAGACTTACTAAAGTACAATGCAATCGTGGATAACTAGGTACACTGACTAGCACGTAATTATTTTTCTAAATTGTACTGATGATACTAAGGACAACTCTGAAAAAAATCTACAAGATAAGTTAGAAACTTATCAGCAAAACTTCAACTGGAAGATTTATACATAATAAAACTTTTCTTAGGCATACTAAGATGTAATAGACAGAGCAAGCTAATTTACATGACTTATCCTAACAGCTGGTAGTGTTAAGGTATCAACATTAATTGATACAGAATCTTATTGACAATATTACGTTGCTATCTCAAGTACATATGACAATTCACTATTAAAGAATAGAAATAATAGGCATAATCCTTCACATTATGTTTTAAGGAACTATCCAAACTTGAATGGCTAGGAACACAAGTCCAAGGATAAAATTTTCATTCTAGCTTCTAGCTCTGAAAATACAACAGATCTGTCTTTAATGGCAATAATTAAAGAGGCCACAAGAGGGGGATATAAGAAGAAGATGTTTCTGTATCATATTACAGCGTGCAGTTTTTCTTCCTCATTTTTCTTTTAACCAGAGGAAGATGCACTCGATAGAATCAGAAAACCAGGGTTCAAATTCCAGTTCTGCCATTAATCTCCCAAGGCTCACATCTATTTGATGACATGAATGATACTTAAATCATGAAAATATGCAAATGAAAGGTTTAGTTCAACAAATATTGAGTACCTACTAATTATTTTGCCCTTTCTCTGCCTCCTTTCCTCTTCTTCCTGTTTTTCTCCTTCCTCTTTCTTACCCCTAAACTGTTCATAATAAGGAATTTAGGTATATTTATTGCATAGAATTTTATTCTCCATGTTAAAAAAAAGAAATGAGGAATATTTTAAATTCATTCTCAAAAAGGCAAAACCCCAAAATTCAAAGTTGCTACCCAAACATTCTAAAAATACTAAATTACTTTTTACTGACGCCGTTTTTCACTTAACATTTTATGTCAAATCAGTGACTTACAAAGAAAAAAATACTCAACTCCTGGTTTAAAGATGCAGGAGTACACACAGCGTCAAAAGTAAGAAATAATAGATCACGGACAATTTTAACAAAACAAAACAAAAATGTAGGTCAACTTAATATAAAGATACTTCAATTTATAAGCAGAACTGTAGTTAATAATTATATGACAGGGACTTCCCTGGTGGTGCTGTGGTTAACAATCCGCCTGCCAATGCAGGGGGACACGGGTTCAAGCCCTAGTCCAGGAAGATCCCACATGCCGTGGAGCAACTAAGCCTGTGCGCCACAACTACTGAAGCCCGAGTGCCTAGAGCCCGTGCTTGGCAACAAAAGAAGCCACTGCAATGAGAAGCCCGTGAACCACAACAAAGAGTAGCCCCCGCTCGCCGCAACTAGAGAAAGCCCACGTGCGGCAACGACGACCCAATGCAGCCAAAAATAGATAATAAATAAATAGATTCATTGAAAATAATAATAATAATGATAATAATAATTATATGACAGCATTCACTGTAGTTTACAAGAAGCTATCACACACAATATTCCACTTTGATCCTCACCACACCTTGAAGAAAAAAGAGCAGGTGCTGATATTTCATTTTTAAATGGGAAACTGACTCAAGAACTGTCCAAAGTCTGGCTGCTTATCCAGTGAGTGCACTTTGCCCCCACAATACCTAGTTTAATACTATATTGTCATAAAAATGGTCAGATTTTTATTATATTATTTTTTCTCCAAATAAAAAAAAATTATTTAACTTCTACAATAAATTTCTATTTCAAAAGCATTGTTAGTCACCATTTTCAAAATTACATTACTTTTTTTTTTTTTTTTTTTTTCTTTTTGCGGTATGTGGGCCTCTCACTGCTGTGGCCTCTCCCGTTGCGGAGCACAGGCTCCGGACGCACAGGCCCAGCGGCCATGGCTCACGGGCCCAGCCGCTCCGCGGCATATGGGATCCTCCCAGACCGGGGCACGAACCCGTATCCCCTGCATCGGCAGGCGGACTCTCAACCACTGCGCCACCAGGGAGGCCCTCAAAATTACATTACTTTTAAAAACATTATGTATTTAACTGCATGTTCTCTAACCTGGGTGAAATCCAACCCTCTTCAATTTTGAGAAAATATATATTCCCTTTTCTTCAACTGTATTACAGTATACTCCTTTTTTGGCAAATGTTGCTACCTTCACCCCTCAAGGCTTAACCAGAAGTTACGGCTTATAAATGATACTGTTAGATATACATATATAACTGTAAGTGCTCTGGGTAACCAGCCCCCAGTGGTTGCTGCCTCCCGGTATTCACCCGCTGTGTGATCCCCCTTCCATAGTGCATCTTGGTTGGTCTGTGTGATGGGGAGTGAGGGTATATCACTTTGGGATTAGTTAGTAGAAGTTAATGTGGCTTGTCTTGCTCTCTCTCTCTCATCACTCACTCAAAGAGTCCTATCATGAGCAGCCCTATAGAGAAGCCCATGCTGAACTGATACCTCTGGCCAACAACCTATGAATGAACTCCAAAGCGGTTCCTGCAGCCCAGGCTGAAAGCCTGACTACAACCTCATGAGAGACCCTGAAACAACCATCCAGTTAAGCAGCTCTCAGATCCCTGACCTTCAGAAACTGTGAGATAATAAAAGTCTGTGGTTTAAGTTACTAAGTTTTTGAAGTAATTTGTTAATTTGAAGTAATTTGTTAGGCAAAACATATAACTAATACAAACGCAGAGGCTGATAGTAATTAACAGCTGTAGCCAAGCCTTTTTAAGTTAGATGGAAGTAAAAGCTTTTAAGTTTACCATAGCACCCTGAGTTCTTCCTCACAGTCTTAGCAACAGTGCCTTAAATAATTTGCCTACAAAATTCTTCCCATTATTCATACGTATAGCTTATAACAAAGCCTTTTGGGATCTTTCCATTCCTTAAAAAAAATAAAATTATATATAATTACCTCCTCGTACATGTTTTTACGAAACTCCAAGTCCTCAGTAAGGCTCTGACAGCGATTCTCCAAATCCACTTTAAGTAAAGTTTCATCTGCTAACTGTTTTTTCGCAGCAGCTAAAGAGGCTTCCAACTAATATAAGGAAAAAGAATTAATGAAAATTATACAGCAACCATTTAGCAATGAATTTAATAGATACCTATGGATTGAATCAAATCAAGTATTACAATTTCTATATATTTGTTAATGTATGAGAGTCCCTCATGATAACATTTATCACAGAACTGTGGGTTTAACTGCTGGTCCCACCCACAGAGTGTCACATCAAAACACCTCTCAAATTTGGTAAACGGCAACAGGGAATGAACAGAAACCTATGACTTACATTTCAAAACTCAAACTAACGATATTAGCTACCACTTTCAATTTTTCCTGTGTGCAGAGCACCATTGATGACACCTTCTCTCTTCTTACCTCGCATTTTGGTACAATAATGAAATAGGCTGTGAGAGCAAGAAACAGAATGAGCATAAGCACAACAGAGAGGACGGAGAGCAGCAACAAGATCTGCATAACCCAGACACAAGGACTGAGAGGTGAGGGTGCTTTACATGTTAGCTAGTTCAAGGCTATCCTTGCAGGTGAACCACCCACCAAAATAACTTAATAAATTTTTTAAAGTAAAAAGCATAAAATAAATTTTACAAAATCAATCAATCAAGACAGATGGGGCAATTAACCTGCCAAATACGACTCAAGAGCAGAGTTTACCTTACCTGGGCAACCTGATCCTTCAGATCCTCCAAATCGCTCTCTAAACTTTTCTTATCACCAAGTGCAGTAGCCAGAGCTGCATCTTTCGAATTCAGAGCTGCTTCATATTCTCGAAGCTTGATCTGGGCTCCATTAAGATCAGATTCTTTCTTAGCATAACTGCAAGACATTTGAAAAAGTGCAAGAAATCAAGTTATACCTCTGACTTGAAGCCTTCTCCCTCCCTGCTTAAGGGGGAAATAAAAGAAGAGGCAATTTAAATAAAGGCTGCCATAACCTACTAAAATTACAGGAGCAATTCAGGAGCACTATATCTAGAGTTTTTGGTGAATAATAACTTTCTCTTTCAATGATTTCCCTCCCCTGATTAGGAATGACTCTAGGTCTAAAATGTCCATAGGCCCAACATACCAGAATCCTGGTTGTCTCTGAGGGAGAACACAAGTCCTCCTTTTTCTATAAAGAGGCATTTATATGCTTCACTAAAACATTTTTGAAGAAATGGAAATCTACTATTTTTAAATACAATGAATATTATAAAACAAGATGTACAGAAGATATAAATCAAGATAAACGATGAGATTAAATAAGTGAAAATGAAATGTTACTTTAAAAAATAATTTTATGACTTGATGATATATAGAAACTCCTTTGACATTACCTAAGAATTAACTGACCCCCCTTTGACATTACCTAAGAATTAACTGACCCCAAGATTTCAAGTAGTTTCCATTTCTTACATAAGAGGTGATTTTAAAATTTCCTTAACTACAAATAAGGGGCTTCCTAGTATTTTGAAGAAAAGTTAATTTTTTCTGTTTATACTATTAACCACCCAAGAATGAAACTCAAATTAAGGTTTCTTTTACTTCTAAATATCACTTTTTATTAAATGGAATTCTACATTATAAAATTAAGGTTCCTTAGGGTATATTTTGTCAAATAATTATATTTTAAAGATCAGTATTTTTTAATCCAAATAAGTCCATTATCATTAATTAGTCATATGGGAAAAGCCTTAATAACATAAAAATTCTTAATAGCTGTTCTTAATTAAAACTGATATTACAGACAAGTATTTCTACTACTGATGTGTGAGAGTGGGCTTAACAGAGGAATCTTTAGTTAACAGAACTTTTAAAAAATATTGTAATATTATAATAAAATGAAGAAAAGAGCTATCCAAAGGATAACAAAGGTAGTTTGAAGAGAAGATTTAATAGGACTCATTTCTTACTCATTTTGGTATTATACAACAACTACATACACACATAAAACCTCAGCAGTCATATCACAATAATTTTTTCCTTAAATCCTGTATTTTTAAAAACCACAAGATGGCAGCCTTTCCCTGAAGACTTTGTTTAGGAAGGTAGGGTGGGGGGATGGACTGTTGGGAGAAAAAAATTCCATACAGTCACTACTTTGTAACAAAAATGCCTAGTTCATACAAGTGCTGGGTCTGAAAGCTAGGAAAACCATAGAAAAGAATCAGTCCTTGTGGAGGGAATATTACTTTACCTCACTATATAAATGACCAGAGCTGACAGGGAAAAATACCATAATAGAGAATTACACAATATTTACAAAAGCTACTTACTCAAAATTACTGACTTAACAGTTACAAAAATTCTACTGCACCACTGTCTAATATTTAAGTCTCAGATCATAATGTGGTGCTTCTGAACATGGTCACTCAAGGCAGGAGAGTGAACCTGTGCTTCCCAGAAACCAAAATGGCCCACCAAGAAGGATACTGAATTAAAAAAAAAAAAAAATTCACACCAATTTTACTGGCTACTGCATGTTCTGTTTGATTTCATTGGCTTAATAGATAATAATACATGTCATGATTCCAAATTCAGAATGTTGTAGCACAAGTGAAATTATTGCGCAATGGTCTTGTGGAGTGTAGGAAATTTGAGAAGCCAAAAATTAGGACGGTACACCTAAATGGCTAGAATATGGTGATTTCTTCAACAAAAATAAATACCAGGTAAGACAAGGAGTGGTGGACTAAGGGGATGAGTAGGATATGCTATTATCTTATTGTGATAGGTACCCTCCAGCCCTGCAATGGTACCAGCTGAAATCTGATGTCAAGTTCTTAGTCACTTATACCACTGTTACTCTGTAAAAGTATAAATTGTTCCATTATAAAGTCTTTCTTAAAGTTGTAACTTTTACATTACTGAACAAATTAAGCAAATATACATCAGAAGTTGGAAATGTGCTTAAAATTACAAATAAAAGTTAACCCCTTATACGCCCTGGCTTGAGAGAAGAGAGTCAAAAACTGCTTCTGCACGTGGCACATACTTATATTACACTTACCATACTGATTCTATCTATTTGTGGATATACTTAGCTACCTTGAGAGACTGAGAACTCTTTGAGGGCAACGGCCAACTTATTATTCCTCTATCGTCTGTATAGACAACCTGTAGACAATGAGTGTTTTGATAACTGTTAAATGAAAATCCCCCAGACACTCCCCCCAAAAACTCACTCTGCTTTTTTTTATGCGATGTATAATATCACGTCTTTTCCTACAAGAAAAAATAACTGTGACACTTCTATAATCTCTAAAATTCACATTCCTAGATGTCCTCCCTATTACCTTGCCAATTTCCGAAGCTAGATGGGTCATGAAAAAAATTTTTGCTTACACAAGTCTCCATCTGCTAAGAAGCCACAAATCAGTAAGTTTTATATGCCATATAAGCATAACAAGGACAAACGTGGGCCAAGCAGCAAGTTAACATCTTGAACATAACTGATGTCATAGTTTTCTAGTTGTATTATTATTTTTCATTCATTAAAAATAATGCAGGTAGGGCTTCCCGGGTGGCACAGTGGTTGAGAGTCTGCCTGCGGATGCAGGGGACACGGGTTCGTGACCTGGTCTGGGAGGATCCCACATGCCGCGGAGCGGCTGGGCCCGTGAGCCATGGCTGCTAAGCCTGCGCGTCTGGAGCCTGTGCTCCGCAATGGGAGAGGCCACAACAGTGAGAGGCCCGCGTACCGCAAAAATAAAAATATATATATATATATATATATATATCATGCAGGTAGATTGGTTCAAAATGGCGGAGTAGAAGGATGTGCTCTCACTCCCTCTTGCAAGAGCACCAGAATCACAACTAACTGCTGAAAAATCATCGACAGGAAGACACTGGAACTCACAAAAAATGATACCTCACATCCAAAGACAAAGGAGACACCACAATGAGACAGTAGGAGGGGTGCAATCACAATAAAATCAAATCCCACAACTGCTGGTGGGTGACTCACAAACTGGAGAACACTTATACCACAGAAGTCCACCCAATGGAGTGAAGGTTCTGAGCCCCACATCAGGCTTCCCAACCTGGGGGTCCGGCAACAGGAGGAGGAATTCCTAGAGAATCAGACTTTGAAGGCTAGTGGGATTTGATTGCAAGACTTCGACAGGACTCAGGGAAACAGAGACTCCATTCTTGGAGGGCACACACATAGTGTGCGCATCGGGACCCAGGGAAAGAGGCAGTGACCCCATAGGAGACAGAACCAGACCTACCTGCTACTGTTGGAGGGTCTCCTGCGGGGGGGGGTGGGGGGGGGTGGCTGTGTCTCACCTTGAGGACAAGGACACTGGCAGTAGAAGTTCTGGGAAGTACTCCTTGGCGTGAGCCCTCCCAGAGTCTGCCACTAGCCCCACCAAAGAGCCCGAGGAGGCTCCAGTGTTGGGTACCCTCAGGCCAAACAACCAACAGGGAGGGAACCCAGCCCCACCCATCAGCAGACAAGCAGATTAAAGTTTTACTGAGCTCTGCCCACCAGAGCAAGAGCCAGCTCTACCCACCACCAGTCCCTCCCATCAGGAAATTTCCACAAGCCTCTTAGATAGCCTCATCCACCAGAGGGCAGACAGCAGAAGCAAGAACTACAATCCTGCAGCCTGTGGAACAAAAACCACATTCACAAAAAGACAGACAAGGTGAAAAGGCAGAGGGCTATGTACCAGATGAAGGAACAACATACAATCCCAGAAAAACAACTAAATGAAGTGGAGATAGGCAACCTTCCAGAAAATGAATTCAGAATAATGATAGTGAAGATGATCCAGGACCTCGGAAAAAGAATGGAGGCAAAGATCGAGAAGATGCAAGAAATGTTTAACAAAGACCTAGAAGAATTAAAGAACAAACAAACAGATGAACAATACAATAACTGAAATGAAAACTACATTAGAAGGAATCAATAGCAGAATAACTGAGGCAGAAGAACGGATAAGTGATCTGGAAGACAGAATGGTGGAATTCACTGCTGCGGAACAGAATAAAGAAAAAAGAATGAAAAGAAATGAAGACAGCCTAAGAGACCTCTGGGACAACAATAAACACAACAACATTTGCATTATGGGGTCCCAGAAGGCGAAGAGAGAGAGAAAGGACCCAAGAAAATATTTGGAGATTATAGTTGAAAACTTCCCGAACATGGGAAAGGAAATAGCCACCCAAGTCCAGGAGGCACAGAGAGTCCCATGCAGGATAAACCCAAGGAGAAACACGCTGAGACACATAGTAATCAAACTGGCAAAAATTAAAGACAAAGAAAAATTACTGAAAGCAGCAAGGGAAAAATGACAATTAACATACAAGGGAACTTCCATAAGGTTAATAGCTGATTTCTCAGCAGCAATTCTACAAGCCAGAAAGGAATGGCATTACATATTTAAAGTGATGAAAGGGAAGAACCTACAACCAAGATTACTCTACCTGGCAAGGATCTCATTCAGATTCGATGGAGAAATCAAAAGCTTTACAGACAAGCAAAAGCTAAGAGAATTCAGCACCACCAAACCAGCCCCACGACAAATGCTGAAGGAACTTCTCTAAGTGGGAAACACAAGAGAAGAAAAGGACTTACAAAAACAAACCCAAAACAATTAAGAAAATAATAGGAACATACATATCAATAATTACCTTAAACGTGAATGGATTAAATGCTCCAACCAAAAGACACAGGCTTGCTGAATGGATACAAAAACAAGACCCATATATATGCTGTCTATAAGAGACCCACTTCAGACCTAGGGACACATACAGACTGAAAGTGAGGGAATGGAAAAAGATATTCCATGCAAATGGAAATCAAAAGAAAGCTGGAGTAGCAATACTCATATCAGATAAAATAGACTTTAAAATAAAGAATGTTAAAAAGGACACTACATAATGATCAAGGGATCAATCCAAGAAGATATAACAATTATAAATATATATGCACCCAACATAGGAGCACCTCAATACATAAGGCAACTGCCATCAACTATAAAAGAAGAAATCGACAGTAACACAATTAATAGTGGGGGACTTTAACACCTCACTTACACCAATGGACAGATCATCCAAACAGAAAATTAATAAGGAAACACAAGCTTTAAATGACACAATAGACCAGATAGACTTAATTGAGATTAATAGGACATTCCACCCAAAAACAGCAGATTACCCTTTCTTCTCAAGTGTGCATGGAACATTCTCCAGGATAGATCACATCTTGGGTCACAAATCAAGCCTGAGTAAATTTAAGAAAATTGAAATCTTATCAAGCATCTTTTCTAACCACAGTGCTATGACATTAGAAATCAATTACAGGGAAAAAAATGTAAAAAACACAAACACATGGAGGCTAAACAATACATTACTAAATAACCAAGAGATCACTGAAGAAATCAAAGAGGAAATCAAAAAATACCTAAAGACAAATGACAATGAAAACACGATGATCCAAAACCTATGGGATGCAGCAAGAGCAGTTCTAAGAAGGAAGTTTATAGCAATACAATCCTACCTCAAGAAACAACAAACATCTCAAATAAACAACCTAACCTTACACCTAAAGGAACTAGAGAAAGAAGAACGAACAAAACCCCAAAGTTAGCAGAATGAAAGAAATCATAAAGATCAGAGCAGAAATAAATGAAATAGAAACAAAGAAAACAACAGCAAAGATCAATAAAACTAAAAGCTGGTTCCTTGAGAAGATAAACAAAATTGATAAACCATTAGCCAGACTCATCAAGAAAAAGAGGGAGAGGACTCAAATCAATAAAATTAGAAATGAAAAAGGAGAAGTTACAACAGACACTGCAGAAATACAAAGCATCCTAAGAGACTATTACAAGCAGTTCTATGCCAATAAAATGGACAACCTGGAAGAAATGGACAAATTCGTAGAAAAGTATAATCTTCCAAGACTGAACCAGGAAGAAATAGAAAATATGAACAGACCAATCACAAGTAATGAAATTGAAACAGTGATTAAATATCTTCCAACAGGGCTTCCCTGGTGGCGCAGTGGGCTTCCCTGGTGGCACAGTGGTTGAGAGTCCGCCTGCCAATGCAGGGGACACGGCTTCGTGCCCCGGTCCGGGAAGATTCGACATGTCGCGGAGCGGCTGGGCCCGTGAGCCATGGCCGCTAAGCCTGCGCGTTCGGAGCCTGTGCTCTGCAGCGGGAGAGGCCACAACAGTGAGAGGCCCGCATACCGCAAAAAAAAAAAAAAAACTTCCAACAAACAAAAGTCCAGGACCAGATGGCTTCACAGGTGAATTCTATCAAACATTTACAGAAGAGCTAACACTAATCCTTCTCAAACTCTTCCAAAAAATTACAGAGGAAGAAACACTCCCAAACTCATTCTATAAGGCCACCATCACCCTGATACCAAAACCAGACAAAGATACTACAAATAAAGAAAACTACAGACCAATGTCACGGATCAACATACATGCAAAAATCCTCAAAAAATTACTAGCAAATAGAATCCAACAGCACATTAAAAGGATCATACACCATGATCAAGTGGGATTTATCACAGTGATGCAAGGATTGTTCAATATATGCATATCGATCAATGTGATACACCATATGAACAAATTGAAGAATAAAAAACATATGATCATCTCAATAGATGCAGAAAAAGCTTTTGACAAAATTCAACACCCATTTATGATAAAAACTCTCCAGAAAGTGGGCATAGGGGGAACCTACCTCAACATAATAAAGGCCATATATGACAAACCCACAGCAAACATCATTCTCAATGGTGAAAAAGTGAAACCATTTCCTCTAAGATCAGAAACAAGATAAGGATGTCCACTCTCACCACTATTATTCAACATAGTTCTGGAAGTCCTAGCCACAGCAATCAGAGAAGAAAAAGAAATAAAAGGAATACAAATTGGAAAAGAAGAAGTAAAACTCACTGTTTGCAGATGACATGATACTATACAGAAAGAATCCTAAAGATGCCACCAGAAAACTACTAGAGCTAATCAATGAATTTGGTAAAGCTGCAGGATACAAAATTAATGCACAGAAATCTCTTGCATTCCTATTCACTAATGATGAAAAATCTGAAAGAGAAATTAAGGCAACACTCCCATTTACCATTGCAACATAAAGAATAAAATACCTAGGAAAAAACCTACCTAGGGAGATAAAAGACCTGTATGCAGAAAACTATAAGACACTGATGAAAGAAATTATAGATAATAGAAACAGATGGAGAGATATACCATGTTCTTGGATTGGAAGGATCAATATTGTGAAAATGACTATACTACCCAAAGCAATCTACAGATTCAATGCAATCCCTATCAAATTACCAATGGCATTTTTTACAGAACTAGAACAAAAAATCTTAAAATTTGTATGGAGACACCAAAGACCCCGAATAGCCAAAGCAGTCTTGAGGGGAAAAAACGGAGCTGGAGGAATCAGGCTCCTTGACTTCAGACTATACTACAAAGCTACAGTAATCAAGACAACGTGGTACTGGCACAAAAACAGAAATATAGATCAATGAAACAGGATAGAAAGCCCAGAGATAAACCCATGCATCTATGGTCAACGAATCTATGACAAAGGAAGCAAGGATATACAATGGAGGAAAGAGTCTCTTCAATAAGTGGTGCTGGGAAAACTGGACAGCTACATGTAAAAGAATGAAATTAGAACACTCCCTAACACCACACACAAAAATAAACTCAAACTGGATTAGAGACCTAAATGTAAGACCGGACACTATAAAACTCTTCAAGAAAAACATAGGAAGAAGACTCTGACATAAATCACAGCAAGACCTTTTTTGATCCATCTCCTAGAGTAATGGAAATAAAAACAAGACAAACAAATGGGACCTAATGAAACTTAAAAGCTTTTACACAGCAAAGGAAACTATGATGAAAAGACAATCCTCAGAATGGGAGAAAATATTTGCAAACTAATCAACGGACAAACGATTAATCTCCAAAATATATAAACAGCTCATGGAGCTCAATATTAAAAAAACAAACAACCCAATCCAAAAATGGGCAGAAGACCTAAATAGACATTTCTCCAAAGAAGACATACAGATGGGCAAGAAGCACATGAAAAGCTGCTCAACATCACTAATTATTAGAGAAATGCAAATCAAAACTACAATGAGGTATCACCTCATACCAGTTAGAATGTGCATCATCAGAACATCTACAAACAACAAATGCTGGAGAGGGTGTGGAGAAAAGGGAACACTCTTGCACTGCTGGTAGGAATGTGAATTGATACAGCCACTATGGAGAACAGTATGGAGGTTCCTTAAAAAACTAAAAATAGAATTACCATATTACCCAGCAATCCCACTACTGGGCATATACCCTGAGAAAACCATAATTCAAAAAGACACATGCACCCCAATGTTCACTGCAGCACTATTTACAATAGCCAGGACACGGAAGCAACCTAAATGCCCACTGACCGACAAATGAATAAAGAAGATGTGGTACATGTATACAACGGAATATTACTCAGCCATAAAAAGGAACGAAATTGGGTCATTTGTAGAGACGTGGCTGGATCTAGAGACTGTCATACAGAGTAAAGTAAGTCAGAAAGAGAAAAACAAATATCATATATTAACGCATATATGTGGTTAGGTTAGAAAAGTGGTATAGGTGAACCGGTTTGCAGAGCAGAAATTGAGACACAGATGGAGAGAACAAACGTATGGACACCAAGGAGGGAAAGTGGCAGGGTGGTGGTGGTGGTGCGATGAATTGGGAGATTGGGATTGCCATATATATACTAATATGTGTAAAATGGATAACTAATAAGAACCTGCTGCATAAAAAAATAAATAAAATAAAATTCAAAAATAAATATACTTACAAAATAAATAAATAAATAAAAGCCTGCCCTGCTGAACTCCAGAGTAGCTATGGGCTCACTTGGCCAATGAAAAGTGGGCAGAAGTGACACTAAGAACATAGTTTCCCATCTTTCTTTCCCTCTGTCTCAATGACAGGAAATGTTCCCAGGAGAGGCTACTCCATCAGCTTGGCTTCAGTATGGAGATATGGAACAGAGTGGCAGCTGAGCCTTTATAGGACATAGGAGTGAGAAATAAACCCTTATCATAAAAAAAAAAAAAAGATGCAGGAGGGCTTTGCTGGTGGCGCAGTGGTTAAGAATCCGCCTGCCAATGCAGGGGACACGGGTTCGAGCCCTGGTCCGAGAAGATCCCACATGCCGTGGAGCAACTAAGCCCGTGCGCCACAACTACTGAGGCTGCACTCTAGAGCCCACAAGCCACAACTACTGAGCCCACATGCCACAACTACTGAAGCCCGCGCGCCTAGAGCCCGTGCTCCACAAGAAGAGAAGCCACTGCAATGAGAAGCCCGCACACTGCAACGAAGAGTAGCCCCCGCTCGCCGCAACTAGAGAAAGCCCACACAGAGCAACAAGGTCCCAATGTAGCCAAAAATAAATTTATTTTTTAAAAAAATGATGCAGGAAGTCTTGAGCTAATTACCAGCGCATGGTCAAAGTGCAGAAACCTGCAAAACTGACATCATAAAACATTCGTACATGAACAGAAAAATACACATTACCTAAGCACAGAGTAACATCTGACAGTGCTCCGCAACAAAGAGTAATTTAGACAGGAATCCAAAGTTATCAGAAAGTATCACTGAAGAGATTGGCATTTTTCTTTGACTATATTTCCTAACTGGATTTGTTCACTTACTGACCTGCCTATTCCTACCTCCAGATAAGGAGACGTTCTCATGTATGCACACTGCTGACTGTAAGTCAGAAAACATACCGATTTACTGTAGATGTTCACCTGAGAACCTAACCTTTAATTGCAGCTAGGAAAAAAGTTTTATAAAGGGCTTCCCTGGTGGCACAGTGGTTGAGAGTCCGCCTGCTGATGCGGGGGACACGGGTTCGTGCCCGGGACAGGGAAGATCCCACGTTCCACGGAGCGGCTGGGCCCATGACCCATGGCTGCTGAGCCTGTGCGTCCGGAGCCTGTACTCCGCAACGGGAGAGGCCACAGCAGTGAGAGGCCCGCGTACCGCAAAAAAAAAAAAAAAAAAAAAAAAAAAAAAAAAAAATTTATAAAATGTAATTAACACTCTATTCTAATTAAGAATTTCCTTCCTTAATAAACAAAATTAGGACTTCCCTGGTGGCGCAGTGGTTAAGAATCTGCCTGTCAATGCAGGGGACACGGATTCAAGCCCGGGTCCGGGAAGATCCCACATGCCACGGAGCAATTAAGCCCATGCACCACAACTACTGAGCCTGCACTCTAGAGCCCGCGAGCCACAACTACTGAAGCCCACGTGCCTAGCGCCCATACTCCGCAACAAGAGAAGCCACCGCAATGAGAAGCCCACACACCCCAATGAAGAGTAGCCCCCACTCACCACAAATAGAGAAACCCCGCGCGCAGCAACGAAGACCCAACGCAGCCAAAAATAAATAATAAAGTAAATATTTTAAAACTCTTATCTATAAATAAAAATAAATAAAATTAGCTTTCATTTCAAGTAAGCTTGACTGTCAGTCATAGCAAGCAACCAGGTCTAATTGAATATCTGACCATTAAAAAAAATAATCAGCTGGAAAGGATACATTTACATTCCTGTTAACATTCTATAGCAGTGAGTCAAGAGTAACAGACATAGCCTCAGTGATGTACTTCTCCAACAGAACCTGGTTCTAATTAACAATCTGAGACTTGTCCTTATAATCTCCTGAGGCCTGTAGAACTAACCTAAATACAACTCGTTACTTGCTACTTTCTGAATTACTCCTGACCACCTCTGACTACCAGCAATGCCACTGTACTTCACACTGCTTTAATCATCTTGGTTTTTCAACTTACCAACTCTTTGAACTTGACTTGTTTTAGGATCAGCATTTCAACCCTGGCTTCTGCACTGAACTACCTGGCTCTGGAACTCAGTGTCTGCTCGCTTAGGACTCTGTACTACCCTTTCTATTTGGATGACTCAGGTATCCCACTCCCTCAGGAGTATCCTTCATTTGTCTAAGGGTACCCCATTCCAGACTACTCCCACCAATAAGGAAGTGGAGATTAGAAAATGCAACCGGAACTTCCCTGGTGGTCCAGTGGGTAGGACTTCGCACTCCTAATGCAGGGGGCCCGGGTTCAATCCCTGGTTGGGGAACTAGATCTCACATGCATGCCATAACTAAGCCTGCATGCTGCAACTAAGAAGTCCACGTGCCACGACTAAAGATCCTGCATGCTGGAATGAAGATCCCACGTGCCGCAACTAAGACCCAGCACAGCCAAAATAAATAAATATTTTTTTTAAAAAAGAAAGAAAGAAAATGCAACCAATTACAGAAGTGCTGGAAAATGAATGAGGGTAAATGCAGCATTGCTAGGTAGTAATTGTAGAGCATTTAAATAAAGTCATATCACATATATATGACACAGAAAATAACTTAAAACCTAGTAAGTATATAATAACTACTTGAATCATATTATAATTTTAACACTTCAAAAATTAGACTCATCACTTAAACAGGGAACAAAGAATTAGTGTGAAACAAAAACCAAGAAGCAGAACTGGAGGGACAAACACATACATAGGACATAATCTGAAACTCATTACAGAACAGTTTTTAAATTAAAAACTGTTAATTAAAAATTACAGTTTTAATTAATCAAGCATTGGCAAATTATTGCCTTTCTGTTAACATTTCACTGGTCAGTTTATACCATACAAGTCAGTATATATCACAGACGCTCAGCTGAATGAATTTTCTAGTTTGACTAGTAACACAGCCACAAAAGTCCCTGAATTCAGCTTCTCTAAAACACCTATTAGGTACCCGTGAACAAAGAATCCATGTTCATTTTCAGTATGGGATCTATACACATGCTTGGGTTTGGATTCCGTCTTTTACAAGTGCCATTAATTTTCACTTTTTTCGCAAGTACTTTTGTTCTTGTTCATTGATTCTCATATACAGAAATATAAGAACAAAGTGTTACTTTAAGCAATTCAAAATGAGACCTAAATTATTAGATGGTCTCTTAGAGGTAGAATAATTACATACCTAGAAAAAGGTATACAAAATTAGTTTTTGGATATTAAATGGCATTTCCATGAAACTCACCAAAGATTATTACACTGCATATATACAAGAATAGATAAGGGCAAGAATTTGTGTTCACCAAATGCTTGCTAAATGCATAAAATCTGTTGGAGATGTGTATTCTTATGGAAAAATTCACCCAAAGTATAATATTGATAGACTTAAGAATACAGACTTTTAAAAGCTACACATCTGAAAAAAACAGACAAGAAATATTCATGTTTCTAAAGATAAAAAATAGAAATTCAAGCATCTGGATTTTTTAAATGACTGCCTTCACATGTCAGATAAAACAACAGCTTACGGAAACCAAAACTGATTCTGAAGTTAGTTTTAAATCCCATTCAGAGTATTCTAGAGCAAAATACTAGGCAACTCTCTGGTTGCTTAGATCACTTCTTAGCAATTTTGAAAAGCTATTATAGATTGTCAGGTTCATCTTATATAAGAGTAGCTGGGTTTCCCTGGTGGCGCAGTGGTTGAGAGTCCGCGGATTCATGTCCCGGTCTGGGAAGATCCCACATGCCGCGGAGCAGCTGGGCCCGTGTGCCATGGCCACTGAGCCTGCATGTCCGGAGCCTGTGCTCCGCAATGGGAGAGGCCACAACAGTGAGAGGCCTGCGTACAGCCAAAAAAAAAAAAAAAAAAGAGTAGCTACTCAATAAACTCAGACTGATAATTCTTCCTAATTTATAATCTCCTAGATGGAAATGAGACTACAAAGGAAGATGAAAGACCAACACGAAGAACTCATACCAATGATTTCAAGGCCTGTGTCCAGCTACCTTTCTTACTCAGCACTCATCTCTGACATTCACCTCAGGACCATTCTTATTTAGAAAAACAAACAAATTACAGGGAATGAAAGGGAAAAGCCATTTAGTTTTTTACCTACAATCAGATAACAGGAACCATTCTTAATAAAATTATTTCTAATCATATCCACAAAACAAAGATTTTTAAATCCTTCAAAACAGACCCACTCTACATGGAGAGCCAGGCCAATTAGGCCCAGCTGTTCGAGCTCTGTGTTAATATACAGCAAGGTTCTTCTGAACAGCTAGCTGTCTGGTGGCAATTAAACACCACTCAACACTAGTGCAGTTATTCAAATGACTATCAAATAATCCCATTTCTGAGGCTCTCTTCATACCTAGAGTTCAGAATCAACATGCCATTTTTATTATCTAGCCATGGTCCAGACTTTTAGAGGAAAAATAAACTTTATTTGGGCTCAAGATAAAGGATATTAATATGCCCAAACAAAAACCTTCTGTCCTGAAACTAAGTAATCTCTCTCAAAATAATAGACTCAAACTGCATATTAAATGTGTTTGCCCTAACATTCATTTATCAGCTTCAATACTGTCCTCAAAGTATCTTCCCTTCCAAAGGGAGAAGAGATGTGATCCACAATATTTCTACTATGGAAAATCAATGAACTTCTCTACAATTAAGATAAATGTAATTTAATACACAAAATCTCCAGAAAGTCGTGTTAACACAATTCCATTAACAAGGGTCTCCTCTGACACAAGCAAAAGACTAAGATGCTTCTGAACAAACTCAAAAGCTGCAATGGATAATTTCTGATGGTAATAAAATTCTACTACTCATTCAATAAACTGAGCAGTCAACACATTAGCAACAACCCAATCAAAATCAGGCAATCCTGGGCTTCCCTGGTGGCACAGTGGTTGAGAGTCTACCTGCTGATGCAGGGGACACGGGTTCGTGCCCCAGTCCGGGAAGATCCCACATGCCATGGAGCGGCTGGGCCCATGAGCCATGGCCGCTGAGCCTGCCCGTCCAGAGCCTGTGCTCCACAACGGGAGAGGCCACAACAGTGAGAGGCCCGCGTACCACAAAAAAAAAAAAAAAAAAAAATCAGGCAATCCCTAATTGCAATCAGATTAAAATTAGGAAAAATATTCAGTAAGACCAACACTGGACCACAGAACCATTTCTCTGAACAAAAGAAATCCACTGACATAATAGACACAGGAATGGGGAGTGGACACATACAGTTTAAGTCCTAACAAAAAATGACTTATTGGGGAAAAAAGACAACCAACAATCACAACTTTGTTATATATGCCAGGCCACTGATCTGGGTGTGTGGAAATCAGCAACGAACAAAACATACCATCCCGGGGCTTCCCTGGTGGCGCAGTGGTTGACAGTCCTCCTGACGATGCAGGGAACACGGGTTCGTGCCGCGGTCCGGGAAGATCCCACGTGCTGCAGAGCGGCTAGGCCCCTGAGCCATGGCCCCTGAGCCATGGTCGCTGAGCTTGCACGTCCGGAGCCTGTGCTCCGCAACGGGAGAGGCCACAACAGTGGGAGGCCCGCGTACGGCAAAAAAAAAAAAAAAATATATATATATATATATATATACATATATACCATCTGATCTTATGGAAGGTACCCTATACTGGGGAGAAACAAACAATAAACAAATACCTATACAGTAGGGGTAATCAGTATTTTGAAGAAAAATAAATCAGAATGAAGAGTTAGAGAGGGATTTCCCTGGTGGCGCAGTGGTTAAGAATCCACCTGCCAATGCAGGAGACACGGGTTCAACCCCTGGTCCACGGAGATCCCACAGGCTGAGGAGCAAGTAAGCCCATGCGCCACAGCTATTGAGCCTGCACTCTAGAGCCCACAAGCTGCAACTACTGAGCCCACATGCCACAACTACTGAAGCCCACACACCTAGAGCCCGTGCTCTGCAACAGGAGAAGCCACCGCAATGAGAAGCCCGCACACCGCAATGAAGAGTAGCCCCACTTGCCGCAACTAGAGAAAGCCCACACACAGCAACGAAGACCCAACACAGCCATAAATAAATAAATAGGTAGATAAATAAATAAATAAATAAATAAATTTTATTTTAAAAAAAGAGAGAGAAGAGAGGAGGGTGATCATTTTATACAGTGTGGTCAGAAAGAGACTGATTTTATGCCAATAGCCATTTTTCACATCAGAAAATCACTTTTCAAACCCAGATTTTATCCAACAATACAGTTACTAGTATCATTAGTTATTTCACTGCTCCTCTCTGAGTTATATGCAACCCAATCTTATAGAAAAATAGTCTCCTAAAAAAATGGTTATTACTAAGTCAATAATTATTTGGGGGGAGCCTAGAGAGTGCTAGGGAATGTGCTGATACAAGAAGAAGCAAAATCAGACACTAGCCCTGTCCACAGAGAGATTCCACTCTAATAAGGGAATCAATCAATCACAAGGGAATCAAAATTGTCTTAACAAATCAAACTTGTCAGTAACTTTCTTGTCTAAGACAAAAAAGTACACAGTGCTGCAAGAACACCTGATGTAACTTCTGGGTAAAAATGGCACATTAGACATTACTCCACTATTACCCCTTCCAGAAACACAACTAAACAACTGAGGAACAAATTCACAATGAAAACAACTGGTGAGGAAAGAACAAAATTTTAGAAGCTGAAATTAGATGAGTGAAAACAAGCTTAGTCCACCCAAGAGTGCTGAATCCCAAAGCCAGACACAGGGCTATGTGAGAAGTAACCTAATTTATACCGCAGATACTGTTGATAGCAAGAGATACCCTAGTACTCTGAAGTAGGACTAGATGAAAATCTATCTAAGAAGCAAAGCAGATCACACTCCTGGGCCAGTGGCCCCTCATTCACCAGGATAAAAGAGGAAAGGTTTACTCTCTAAGGAGTAAAACAGAATCTCAGACCTGGTGTCACCTGGTACAGCCAAAGGCAGCACTACCATACTGAAAAGGCAGGAGAATTCCAGTGGACTTTTACAGATGCTGATGTTGCCTCCCAATCTCCCTCAGCTTGAAGTATGCTGTGCAGCCAAAGCCCAAGAGAGAAGACCTGAAGACATTGATACTGGGTGTTCCCAATGAAATGATTCCACTGTTACACAATGAAGCTTAGTCAAGAAGCCCCACTCACGCGTAGAACTTCCCATCAGATTTTTGGAGCCCTACTTCTGAATACAGAGGACATACAATAGTCATCAGACCTCTGAGAAAAACTCTGTGAATTGACTCACCCAATGGCCATACCACCCTCCCAGTTGTGCTTTCTTAAACTAGAAAACTAAAAACTACATTTGCCAGAATCTCTTGCAGCTAGGTTTCTGGATGCAAATTAGGTACTCTAATACATCCATAAGCGATATGAAAGAAGGAAGTATCATGGGGCCACCATCCTGGTCTTTGTGGCAATTTTGCTGCTGACAAGCAGGGTCATTAAAACCTGAAATTCTTTTATCCTATATCAATACCACACACATCACTGTAGTAAACTTTGAAACCAAGAACTGACTCCTCCAATTTTTGAGATTGTTTTGGCTATTCTAGATACCATGCATTTCCATTTAAATTTTAGGCTCAGCTTCTCAATTTACAAACAGGGCAGCTGTGATTCTGATAGAAACTGCAATGAATCTGTGGGTCAATTTGGGGAGAACTGCCATCTTAACAATATTAAGGTGTCTAGACACGGCTGTGGGCTCAGGAAGTCTTAGGGCAGCCTGTCTGCTGATGGGTGGGGCTGTGTTCCCACCTGGTTGGCGGCTTGGCCTGAGGCGTCCCAGCACTGGAGCCTACAGACTGTTGGGTGGGGCCAGGTCTCAGTGCTGGTTACCTGGGCAAGATGTCCGCCTCGAGGAGAGTTCATGCAGATGGATACTCCCCAAAATGTCCGCCACCAGCTTTCATGGTCCCAGAAGAACCACAGCCAACCCCCACCTCCCCGGGAGACCCTCCAAGACCAGCAGCCCCAGATCCAAGATGTCCAGTCCCCTGAAGCAGGTTCTGGCTGTGATGGTCACCACCTTCCACAAGTACTCCAAGAGGGCAACAGGTTCAAGCTGACTAAGGGGGAGATGAAGGAATTCTGCACAAGGAGCTGCCCAACTTTGTGGCAGAGAAGGTGGATGAGGAGGGCCTGAAGAAGCTGATGGGTGATCTGGACGAGAACAGCAACCAGTAGGTGGACTTTCAGGAGTACACTGTTTTTCTACCCCTTATCACTACCGTGTGCAATGACTTCTTCCAGGGCTCCCCAGAGCAGCCCTGATGCAGAACTCTTGGCTCCCTGCCATGGGTCTCTTGGGCCCAGGAGGACTCTGTCTTTTTTAGTTTTATATTCAGTAGATGTTTTTACTTCTTGACACCACCCCCCGCCAAATATATATATATATATGCCAATATTAAGTCTTCTAATCCATCAATATAGGATGTCCTTCTACTTCTTTAATTTCTTTCAACAATGTTTTGTGATTCTCAGTATACAAGTCTTGTACTTCTTCTGTTCAACTTATTCCTAAGTACTTCATCTCTTTGATGCTACGGAAAATGAAGTTTTCTTAATTTCATTTTTGGAGTGTTCACTGCTAGTTTACAGAAATACAGCTGACTTTTGTACATTGCTTTCATACCCTGAAACCTTGCTGAGCTTGTTTATTAGTTTTCAAGAGTTTTTAGTTTTTGTTTTTTACAGATTCCTTAGGATTTTCTTAGAATCATTTCATCTGCAAATAAAGACACAGGTGACCCTTGAACATCAAAGGTTTTAACTACAAGGGTCCACTTATGTGCAGATTTTTTTCAATAGTAAAAACTATAGTACTACATGATCTGCAGTTGTTTGGCTACAGAGGGCTGACTGTAAGTTATACATGGATTTTTGCCTTGCAAAAGTCGGCCCCCCCCAACCCCCATGCTGTTCAGGCGTCAACTGTGTAGTTGTTTTACTACTTCTTTTCTGATCTGAATGCCTTTTATTTCTTTTTCTTCCTTAACTGCCCTGGCTAGAACCTCCAATACAATGTTTTATATAAGTGGTAAGAGTGGGCAACCCTGTCTTATTCCTGACCTTAGGGAGAAAGCAGTCAGTCTTTACCATTAAATATGATGTTAGCTACAGGTTTTTCACAGATACCTTTTACCAAGTTAAGAAGTTCCCTTTTATCCCTCATTTGAATATTTTTATCATGAAGGACTGGTACATTTTGTCAAATGCTTTTTCTTCCTCTATTGGGATGATCACATGGTTTTGGTCTTTTGTTCTATTAATAAGGTATATTACACTGTTTACTTTCACAGACTGAACCAACCTCGCATTCCCAGGATAAATCCCACTTGGTGATGGTGTATAATCCTTTTACATGTTGGAGAGTTTGGTTAGCCAGTATTTTTGCACCTATATTCTTTTTTTTTTTTTTTTTTGCGGTACGAGGGCCTCTCACCATCGTGGTCTCTCCCGTTGCGGAGCACAGGCTCCGGACGCGCAGGCTCAGCGGCCATGGCTCACGGGCCCAGCCGCTCCACGGCATGTGGGATCTTCCCGGACCGGGGCACGAACCCATGTCCCCTGCATCAGCAGGCGGACGCTCAACCACTGCGCCACCAGGGAAGCTCTTGCACCTATATTCATAAGGGATATTGGTCTGTAAAGTTCTTCTGAAATAATGTCCATTCTAAGTCCATTCTCCAGTTTGCTTGGTGTCATGAGGCAGTTGTTCTTACAGCAACAGCAGTGACAGCTTCCTAGTCCTGAGGTATAGCTATACACTGTTTTTTCAGTTCAGTGGTTTCAGTAGTGACCTCAGACATAAAAGCTCCCAAAGAAGATCAGTTCTACAGTGTTTGAGGTATTGTTCCTGCTTCTCTGACCCTTCTAATAATTTTTTATAAGCATCTACTTTCCATATTGTTTTCCTTTCTGATTAAGGTATCTATTGGTTTCCTGACAGATACAAAGACCTAAACAATTAGAAAAAGAAATTAACTTGGAATGGGAACTATGAAGGAAAACAGAGACTTCTAAAAAGAGAAACCACTGCATCCATGAAACTGAAATGAGATCAGTATGCAATAAAGAACCATTGAGAATAAAAAGAAGCTATTGGAAATTTCTAATATGACAGCAAAAATTGGAAGATAAAATTGAGAACATCTAGCAGAGAAAAGAAGATTTTTTAAGATAAGAAAACTAAAGGATCAATTTAAGAGGTCCAACATTTGAATAACAGGAGTTTCCAAAAGTAATAAAAGGAAGAAATCATCAATAAAATAATTTAAGAATGTTTCCAAGAACTGAAGACATGAATTTCCAGACTGAAGAATTCTCACCAAATGACCAGCACAGTGGATGAAAAAAGATCCACACCAAGGAACCTCCTTGTGAAATTTAAGAACTACACCACAAAGATGATACAAGCTTTTTAACTTCTCACTCATTAATACTTCTTAGCAACAACAGAAGCTAGAAAACTGTAGAGCCTGCCTTCAAAATCCTGAGGATATATTCTTTACAACTTAGAATTCTATACCAAAACTATCAATGTTTATGAAATGCAACTAGACTAGAAAAGAGCACAGACTCCAAATGATACTTCTTTAATAAGATAAAACTGGGACTTCCCTGGTGGTCCCATGGTTAAGGATCCACCTTCCAAAGCAGGGGATGCAGGTTGGATTCCTGGTCGGGGAGCTAAGATCCCATATGTCGCAGGGCACCTAAGCCCACACTCCGCAACTACTAAGCCCGCGTGCTCTGGAGCCTGCATGCCACAACTAGAGAGCACATGTGCTACAACTAGAGAGCCCGCGTGCTGCAACTACTGAGCTCATGTGCCACAGCTAGAGAAAAGCCCGTGCGCCACAATGAAAAACCCCACATGCCACAACGAAGATCCCACGTGCCACAACTAAGACCCAACGCAGCCAAATAAATAAATAAATATTTTCTTTTAAATAAGATAAAACTAATAGAAAGCCTCCTGATTCTGAATGACTTGGTGTTTTAACAACTGGTATCATCTTTCTTTATAGTTAGACAAAACTAAGTAAGTGGGAAAAATGCTATTTTCACAGGCAACCAAAAGGTGGTATAGGGAAGGGAAACTAAGTATAGTACACTGTTGAATTCTGCTGGGGATTATGTTCATAGAGTATAGGTATTTTTGCTATAACACAATATATGTGTTCCTGAAAACTCTTACATTCTGCACATATTAAAATTAACAGAGAATGGGAAAAATAAGGTTGGAACAAACCACTAAAAACCTATGTAACCTTGTAACCAGAGCACCAGCAGTAACATAATTAGTACCCCAGGGACTTCCCTGGTGGTGCAGTGGTTAAGAATCCACCTGCCAGTGCAGGGGACACATGTTCAAGCCCTGGTCCGGGAAGATCCCACATGCTGCGGAACAACTGAGCCTGTGTGCCAAAACTATTGACCCTACGCTCTAGAGCTCACGAGCCAGAACTACTGAGGCTGCATGCCACAACTACTGAGGCCTGAGTGCCTAGAGACCATGCTCTGCAACAAGAGAAGCCACCAGTGAGAAGCCCATGCACCACAACGAAGAGTAGCCTCCACTCACCATAACTAGAGAAAGCCCATGTGCAGCAACAAAGACCCAACGCAGGCAAAAACAAATTTAAAAAATAAAAATAAATTTAAAAAAATAATAATGATGATAATTAGTACTCCAGGAGATGACTTGGACAATGCAAGCAGTCAGTTTAGTGTGTCTAGAGCTGCCTCAAGAGATGCTCAGAGATGCACAACAACATCAGAGTGGCCATGCTGGCTTGCAGGAACTGAGACATTAGAGATAGAAATAGACTCTGAACACAACCCTGGCTACAAGAATAAAGGTGGTGTACACCTCTCTGGGGGAGGGAATCCTGGGTGCAGGCACTCCTTTAACTTTCTTAAAATAGAGTTGAAATCAGAGTTTTCTTTCCCTCTGAACTCTACTCTTGATATTCTGACTCTCCTTTACTAGGAAAAGTCATATATAAGTCAATACAACCTCTAATTACAATATCATTTCTCTATTTACCAGTCACATATGAACGAATTGGTGCTACAGACGCATTTGCAGCAGAACACAGTGAAATAATACTTTATATACCAAAATTGATCTAAACTAATCTCAACTAAAATGTAATGTATGACTATTGGGAGGATAAGAGGAAGAAAAATTTGTTATGAAGAACAAAATGAAAAACTCAATTCCACATCTTCCATGGCACAAAGTCAATAATGCCATTTAGGTATTGAGATAAATATCAAAGGAGCAGTTAAAATAGTTGAAGGTAATTTTTTCATAAGAAGTCTTGGAGATCTCTGAATCCTTAAATTATGTACACACATACACATTTGTTGGATAGTCACAGGTTTTGGGTTTTTTTTTTCCAAGCTCACATTTACAAAACCGGATAGGGAAGATTTCCCTAAGAAATGAATTAGAGATCTGAGGTTTAAGGAGGAGTTAACCCAATGATGAGAGAAGTCCAGACAAAGGAAACTGCATATGCAAAGGCCCTATTAAGAGGGAGCATGGTAAACAGGACTGAATAAAAAATTTCATGGTTGGAGAGGAGAGAGCAAGACCAAGTATGGTGTGAGTTGAAGCCACAGTCATTCAGGAGCCAGCTCATGAAGAGAACTTTTAGGTATGTCCAAGTTTGTCTAGGGTAATTTCCATTGATGCCAGTGTCCCAGCATAATTATCAATAGCTCCCTCTCTCACACCAAGAAGGAAATAACCCTGTTTGAATGCTAAATTATACGGTCACCCTAGTATTAGGTAATACTGAGGATTTTACTCTTCATCCTAGAAGCTATCCTGGAAGCCACTTAAAGTGTTTTAAGCAAAGGCGGTGAAGTAATCATTTTTTTAGTGCAGAATGTTAGAGGGATAAGTGTTCTGGTACCCTATCCAATGTTTTGTTATATAAACATTGAGTAAGAATCTACTTTAAATCGACCTTTAAGAATGTCTTCTTCCTTGCACATCAAACACTCTTTATGACCTAAACTCATGACCTTTATTCCCCATTTCTTCCTTAATTATGGTCAGTGGCTTTGACCCTACTGCTCTTCTCTACCATTAGATGCTCCTCACAGTCAACAATAAGTCCCCACGAACCAAAGTCAATGGATACTTTCTAGGCCTTATCACACCGAAACTGTACTACCCTTCCTTTGTAAATCTCCTTGCCTTTCAGGACAAGGCCTCTACTAATGTTTTCCATTTAGAAGCCAAGCCTACTTATCTCTCAACACTCGGATTTCACTGCCTCCCCAATCCCTCTGGGATGTGTCTCAAAACTTTACAAAGCTCCTACTCTGCCTTACATGGTATGGAGAAAGAGGTAGCCCCTTCCTCCATAGCAAGATGTGGATACTGCTATCACAGCACTTATTACATTGTACTAGCATATTGCAGTTACAGTATCGCAATACTGTAGTGCCTTTTATGTCTTCCTCACTACATTGTAAGCAACTTAACAGGCACTAAGTGTCCCATCTCCCTGTTACCAGCATCTGATTCAAGGCCTGGCATGTAGTACTTGTAATAGGGAAGAACCTGACTCCATATTGATCTGTTTCTTCTACTTTAACCTTTGTATTCTGTTGCTTTTGCTCTAAGTTAATCATTAAAGGGATGTTGCCTACAGCTTAAAGTATACATAATGAGCCATCTCCAGGAACCCTGTCTCCCAGTTAAGCTAAAATACCTTGGTTTAGTTCACTAGGAATACCCTAACCAGGCCCACCTGGGAATGGATGCAGGTAAGAAGAAATTAACACATCCCCTCCCCTTCTGGCCTGAACCAGGAAATATTAGCAACAACGCATCACCATTTTTACTTCACCCCTCACCTCCCCCTCTTTGTTCTGAAAGAAACTAGCACCCAAACCCAGGCAAGATGGTTCTTTGGGACACTAGTCCACCATCTTCTTGGTGTGCTGGCCTTCCAAATAAAGTCACTATTCTTTGCCCCAACAACTCGTTTCTCGATTTACTGGCCTTCTGTGTGGGGAGCAGTACAAGCCTGCACTTCATAACAGTACCTGTTCCACAAATGTGTGCTGAATAAAAAATGAAAACAATACTTCTGCCATGAGTATTCAAGACTTATTTAGAGATTTTAGTTTATTTTAAAGTTATTATTAAGGTATGGAGTAAAGTAGGAAAGTTTTTCAACAAGGAAGAAAAGACAAAAGAGGTCTCTTTCAGTAATTCATTTTTACCCTTTCCTTATTAGCAAATGAAGCCCTCTATTTCAAACAGCTGCCTCGGTTACTGCACCCTCCTGAAAAATCCAAGATTATCTCAAATATCACTGTGAAAAAATCACATCTAGTACCATTTCCAAAAGTAGCACCCAAACCTGAAAGTCAACTGTCTTATGTAAGACTTAAACTCTGAGGACAGATGACAGTGCTCCAGGAGCCTGCTTCAGGTTGGTATTAAATGGCATGATCCATGTGAAAACCCTGTAACAATGCTAGAAGACAGAGCTAGGATCTATTCTAGCTCTGCCATTTATCTGCTAAGTTATCCCAGGCAAAATACTTAACCTCTCTGAGCCTCAAGTTTCCTCACCCATCAAACAGGGTTATCATAACACTTAAAAGACAATGTCTGTAAAGCATGTAGAATAGTACCTGGCAAACACAATAAGCAGAAGATAAATGTTAGCTCTTTTTGTCCCACATCTTGCACCAGTATTCTAATCTCTCTAGGTCTCAATTTCTGAACCTACGCAGTGGGCTGGATAGATCAGATGATCCAAGTCCCCTCCTAGCTATAAAAGTGCTATAATCCTATGATCAACAAACACAAATGCAATAAAGGCAAAAAATTAAATTTAAAAAGGACCAAGTAAACATATTAGCTAGGGAAAGTCTCACTTATCATCTAGGTCTACAGCAAAGATATCAGCAGAAACCTAAGATTATGACCCAAATGTGGATCTTTTTACTCCTTTATGTTTGCAACATGAGCATAACAATAAAAATGATCGAGAACTAAAAAGAACCTGCAGAAATTAAAAATAAATTCCCCCAAATGGACACCCATATGCTGTTACTGGCGTCAAAAACTGGCAAAGTTGTAATTACTTTATCCAATGGTTAACATTTCGCCAGTAAATTAGTTTAACATTTAACCATTTTTATCAATATGTTAACCAGGAGAAAAAATTTGATATTCTCAGAAAGCGGGAAGAGGATAGGGCTTCCCTGGTGGCGCAGTGGTTGAGAGTCCGCCTGCCGATGCAGGGGACACGGGTTCGTACCCCGGTCCAGGAAGATCCCACATGCCGCGAAGCAGCTGGGCCCGTGAGCCATGGCCACTGAGCTTGCGCATCCGGAGCCTGTGCTCCGCAACAGGAGAGGCCACAACAGTGAGAGGCCCGCGTACCACAAAAAAAAAAAAAAAAAAGAAAAAGAAAGCGGGAAGAGGATAATCATGGCCCTCTATGACCTCTGAGAAATTAGGTAGTCACTGCAAAGCCGACATCTCTGGTCACAGTAAACTAATCCTACCTATTGAAGGCTGTTAACTTATCTTCAAAAATGACGATATAGCACATTTACTGACATGTAAAGAAGTTCACAAAGCAGTGTAGCATGATAGAAGGTTACACATCAATATTTATCATAAACCCATTTTTTCGTTAATAATATGTATATAAAAAGAAAAACTTCAGAGCTCTTATTTATGGAACTAAGGGTGACTTATTTTCTTCTTGGTGTTTATCTGTATTTTCTAATTTTCCATAATGAATATATAATTTTTTTTTTGTGTAACAAAAAAATTAGTTTTTTAAGATTTCCCAAATATAACAGCCAAAACACAATCCCTTTTATCAGAGAGATATACTGGGGGAAAAAAAAAAGTTAAAAACTCTGATTAGGAAACTTCCCTGGATCCCAGAAATAATTGGGAACTTCAGTTAGACAGGGTCTCGTCACCCAATTAACACTTAAGGCTCATTCTCACTGTTTGTGCATGAAATAGACCTACAGTGATGATGTAGAAGTCTAAAGATCTCTAACTCAGAGATACCTGAGGTGACATCATCTGGACAAATGAAAAGAACAAGCACAATGGAGTATATGGAGATAAAAAAAAAAACATTCAGCAGCATATTTTTACAGTGCTTTATCTTTCACTCTATGTGTTTACTTCCTTGAGCCTGGGTACACCAAAAGATTACCTAGTCTAACCTCCTAGTTTAAATAAACAACTCCAAAAGATATGCTCTACCAAACATCCTTTGAAAGCATGGGAAGGAAGTATCATGATGGTTTCATTACTTAGGACCTGTCTCCTAGACTTTAACACCAATTCTAGGCGTCTATCCTTCCTGTTCTTCCCTTGAAAATTAAAGTAATATTTACCATGAAGTTTTATACCTCTCATATTAAGGCAAGGGTGTTACTGGCAACTTGCTTCTACCAGGGCAAAATAAGGACATAAACAAAAGACCAAGTAATATATGGGATCAAGATTTTTGTTTTTCAATTAATTATCCTACCTACAAAGGAAAGTCCCTAGAGCAGATCAGCATTTATTACTTTAGGTTTGAAAACTGAAAAATATGAATGTTAAAACAACCCTGCAGATACTGTTTAGCCCTGCACCTAAATTTCATTCTGTGTGACCAAAATATGTAGAAAGTCAACACAGTAAACATATATAATAAGCCCAAATATACAGTAAATCCCCAGCACCCCCTTCTCCCCAAAGAAAGAGAAAAAAAATAGTTTATCTGATTTACTTTCACTTCCACATACTTCCTAATTTCTTCAAATACCCAATTCTGATAAAAATCCATCCGTTATTATGAGACAAGTAAATGAGAGGCTAGAAAAAGATCTGGGTTTCTTAATTCTTCCTGAGATTCAGAAAACTACTAGTTATGGGGCTTCCCTGGTGGCGCAGTGGTTGAGGGTCCGCCTGCCGATGCAGGGGACACGGGTTCAGTCCGGGAGGATCCCACATGCCACGGAGCGGCTGGGCCTGTGAGCCATGGCCGCTGAGCCTCTGTGTCCGGAGCCTGTGCTCCACAACGGGAGAGGCCACAACAGTGAGAGGCCCGTGTACCGCAAAAAAAAAAAAAAAAAAAAAAACCTACTAGTTATGCCTTATCCCAATTACACAGATGAGGCATGAAAGCTCAAAGAATTAAAGTATTAATACCTGCCCCAAGTCACAAAATGTAGGAAGGTGCAAATTCATGTAGTGCTCTTGCTTAACACTACTGTATCTCAGGCTACTGTGACTGACAAGTGTCCCAATTATACATGCGAGTAGCGTGTGAACATCTGTACACATTTTTTAATGAAAACACACAAATCCAAATTTCCCAACAGAAGTTTCCTTACTAACGTACTGACAAAGCAAAACCAGAGGAATGTCGTTTTCCCAAAGGAATATACTATGTAGGCTTGATGCCCTCAACCTCAAACCTATCCTATTCAAAACTTGCTTGGGGATGGAGGTAGGAAGCCTAAAAATCTTCAGGTGCATATATACTGTGAAAAAAATACAAGCAACATTACACTTTATTCTATTTTGAGAAAAACTTTTCTTTTCATAAAATTGTATTTAAAAAGAAGCACCATCTGTTTTGAAAAGATATGAAATTCTGCTTTAAATAACAAATTTTTTGTCCAGTATCTCAAAGACTAACTTGAAAACACTGGCTTTGAGGTCCAATACCTATAATACACTAAACTATGTTTCTTGGGACATCCTTTTTATTTTTTTTTAAGATTTAGTTTTATATTTTTGGCTGCACTGGGTCTTTGTTGCTGTGCGCAGGCTTTCTCTAGTGGCAAGCGGAGGCTACTCTTCGTTGCAGTGCATGGACTTCTCATTACATTGAGGTGGCTTCTCTTGTTGTGGAGCATGGGCTCCAGGCACAAGGGCTTCAGTAGTTGCAGCATGTGGGTTCAGTAGTTGTGGCACACAGGCTTAGCCACTCCATGGCATATGGGATCCTCCCAGACCAGGGATCAAACCTGTGTCCCCTGCATTGGCAGGTGGATTCTTATCCACTATGCCACCAGGGAAGTCCTGGGACATCCTTTTAAAAAACTTTTTTTTAATGAAGGGACAGTAAATTGACTTGCTCAGCATCTCAAACAATGCTACAGCATCCATTTTATTAGTTATATTCCAGTGAGCCCCCATCTCCAGTTTCCTAATTAATTCATAATTCTCAAAAATGAGAAAATGACTTTAGAGTTAATTTTGCACCCTTTCAAGTTTGAATATCTACCGTGAACCAATCAATCAATCAAATTTATTTGTGTTTGAGGAATAAAGCACAACTTCTAGAACCTGATGAGTCAAGCAAAGTTACTAAGAAGTAGTCAATTAAAAAACATGAATCAGGGCTTCCCTGGTGGTGCAGTAGTTGGGGGTCCGCCTGCTGACGCAGGGGACACGGGTTCGTGCCCCGGTCCGGGAAGATCCCACATGCCGTGGAGCGGCTGGGCCCATGAGCCATGGCCGTTGAGCCTGCTCGTCTGGAGCCTGTGCTCCGCGACGGGAGAGGCCCACATACCGCAAAAAAACAAACAAACAAACAAACAAAAAAAACCATGAATCATTACTCTCTTATATGTAATCCCAGAGCTCTAAAGCTTAAATTTTCATTAATTCATTTGGTGACAAAACTTGACCTGAATGGACATGAGGCTATTTTCAGTTGTCTTTCTCCATTTACTGTGACTATTAATCTTTCCCTGCAGAAATACCTGTTCCACATAGAGTGCTACCCCAGACCCCACTGGGGTGTCATATACAGTATACGCATCATACTACCTTCTTAAAGTTGGAATTGTTTTTAATTCCAAACACTTGTGGCTATAAGGGTTTTACATAAAAGACTATGGACCTGTACCACTGAAGAAAAAAAAAATGTATGCATCCATAAAATTAGTTACTGAACAACTGTTCAACATAACTTTCTCTTACATTTAGTTTTCCTGCAGAATTAGTTAATACTGAAATTCTCAATTAAGTCAATTTTTCTTTGCTTTTTTGTTTAAAGTGTTGACTGATGGTATTCATCATCATTCTTGGCAAGTATTCCCCAAAAAAGCTTCCAATGAAATATAATTAGGCTTGGAATAAACTGGAGTAGCTATATCTTAGATCTGAGATCAGTTTCCCTGTAAGAGACCACCTGCACAGAAGCCATTGTCAAATTCTTTCTAGCAGAACAAGTGTCTCCGAGAATTCTTCTGTCTTTGAGGTATGTTGTATGCTAAAGAACCAAGAAGGGACTAAGTAATTTTGGAATCTATAATTCTCTCAAGACTTGCTTTCTTTTTTTTTTAATGAAAGCTTATTTGTTTATTTATTTGTTTGTTTATTTATTTATTTTTGGCTGTGTTGGGTCTTCGTTTCTGTGCGTGGGCTTTCTCTAGTGGCAGCGAGCAGGGGCCACTCTTCATTGCGGTGCGCGGGCCTCTCGCTGTCGCGGCCTCTCATTGCGGAGCACAAGCTCCAGACGCGCAGGCTCAGTAGTTGTGGTTCACGGGCCTAGTTGCTCCACGGCCAACTAGGCCCGTGAACCACACGGGAAGCCCCAAAACTTGCTTTCTTAATCTAAATCCACCTAAATAATAGACTAATTACAAAGACTCTAACTCCAAATAAGTCACAGAAAATTATTCTTAAATGAAAGAGCTCAATGGACCCAAATAGAAAATAAAACATTTCTTCCTTTTCATCTTACAAATTATACTTCAATTATTGTTCAAAATTAAAATATTTCCAAGATTTCCAAGGATTACTATGCACAGGCACTGACCTCCCCACTAGACCCTAATAAAAAAGCAGTAGGGACTTACCTGGTGGCGCAGTGGTTAAGAGTCCGCCTGCCAACACAGATGACACGGGTTCGATCCCTGGTCTGAGAAGATCCCACATGCCACAGAGCAACTAAGCCCGTGCACCACAACTGCTGAGCCTGCTCCTTAGAGCCCGCGAGCCGCAAATACTGAGCCCACATGCTGCAACTACTGAAGCCTGTGCGCCTAGAGCCCGTGCTCGGCAACAAGAGAAGCCACCACAAATGAGAAGCCCACGCACCGCAATAAAGAGTAGCCCCTGCTCGCCGCAACTAGAGAAAGCCCGCACGCAGGAACGGAGACCCAACGCAGCCCAAAATAAACAAATATTAAGAAAAAAAGCAGTAAACAATGAATAAACCCATAGCAAGAAAGTGAACAGAAAAAGGATCATTAGCAAACATTTCAACAAATTTCTAGTAGATAAAATGTAGAGGACGTCCCTGGTGGCACAGTGGTTAAGAATCTGCTTGCCAATGCAGGGGACATGGGATTGAGCCCCGGTCCGGGAAGATCCCACATGCTGCGGAGCAACTAAGCCCGTATGCCGCAACTACTGAAGCCCGCGCGCCTAGGGCCCACGCTCCGCAACAAGAGAAGCCACTGCAATGAGAAGCCTGCGCACTGCAACGAACAGTAGCCCCCACTCGCTGCAACTAGAGAAAGCCCATGTGCAGCAACAAAGACCCAACACAGCCAAAGATAAATAAATAAATAAATTTAAAAAAAATAAAAACTTAGTGGCTTAAAAAAAATTGTAGATAAAAGTACCTACCACAGAACGTGCACACAGGGCTACAGGAGAAAGTGAGGCAGACTTAAAATGAGGGATTAACTCGTGAAACAGCTTTGCACCTCGCCCTCCTGGGCACCCCTTAACATAACTGCAGGCTTTCCAACAAGTTGGCGAAGAATACATCCCATTCTTACATAAAGAGATCCTAATTTGCTCTTACACTCAGAAAAGTGGGAAGGAGCTACCTAAATAACCCGGCAGTAATATTCAAGCATTACCTAGTTCTTCATTTGAAAATGTAGACAACCAAGGATCAGCAATTGACAAAAATGAGTAGGAAGATAAAAAGCAAACCAAACAAAAAGAACAAGTGACCAGGGAGGGAAAAGAGATAATCCAATTAACAGAAGAGAATTTAAAAAGAAAACCCTAAATATTACCCTCAGACAGATTAAAGAAAATAATGCATCCTTAAAAATAAACACAAGCTGAAAAAAAAGAGAAATACCTGTACAAAAAGATTTCTTGGAATTAAAAGTATGACTTGTGCCTTTAAAATGTCACTATTGAGTTGGAGAAGAGCAAAGTAATTTCCCAGGATGAAAAAAAGAATTATAAGAAAACAAGAAACCCAAGAGTTCAACATTCCAACAAGAGAGAACAAAGAAAATGGAGCACAGAAAACATACGGAATGAAGTAAATTTCCCAGAGCTAAACAAAGACCAAGACTTTAAATGGAAAGGACCTGCTTATAACAACTACAATGCATAAGAGAATACCCATACCTAGACCTATCACCATGCAATCCCAGTAAACCAGGAGAAAAGAAAATTCCAAAGCTTCCCAGGAGGCAAAGCAATTACCAAAGGAAAGTAACTGTGATTGGCATTAGGTAGACATGAACAACAACTGGCTACTAGCAACGGGGCAATATGATACTTTCCAAGCTGTGAGGAAAAATGTTGAACCAGTATTCTATACCTAGCACAACTATTAATCAAGCATGAGACAAAAATCAAAATTATTTTCAGATACATGAGACTTGGAAAGTCTACCTCCTGCCATCTTTTCTGAATAAGTAACTTAAGGATGTTCTCCAATAAAATGAAGGAAGAAACCAAGGAACCGAAAATATGTGACACAGGAGGAAACTGGGTCTAAATCAGGTAAATTCCTAGGACGTCAACTGCACATCATGTCTTAAGAGCAGAGAGCTTAAGGGAAGAAAGTAGCCTCATATAATAGATATTATGATTAGATATCTTTTAAAAGTTTGAAGATATGCTGAAGGCAAATTTTTCTTTAATCAGCAAGAAAAATGGAGGGCTATTTAGGAACAAAATTGTACAAAGAAAGTCAGGATTGAAACATGAAAGTAAAATGTGGTATGTTTTGAGGAATTGATGGCACATCAGAAAATAAAATACATCTAATCCTAATAATAGATATATATATATATATATATATATATATTCAGGTTCTCTCTATATAGTTATATATAGATATCTATCTATCTATAAAATCCCAGTACACTACCTGACATCTCAAGAAAATTGTTTTCAATTGTCAAGCCCTCAGACAGGCCTTCCTTAACTACACCATCCCTTCACCCTGCTCTATTTTTATTCCCCTAGTATCTGTTATCCTAACATTATATCACATTCACTAATTTCATTGATTCTAACACATATATTCTTCACTTTTTAATCTTGATGAAACCAGCATGCATTTTACAATCCATGCAGAGCATTTTACAACTACAGTCAGCCAGGTGGCAGTCTTGTTACTGTGTGAAAAACCTTCAGTGGATACCTTCTGAAAAGATTATAAAAGCACCAGCGTCAAAATGTTTCAGATTAGATGAAATACAATTTTTTACTCGCTTGCTGGGTATCTCCCCTATCATCAACATAAGGGCAGTAACTTATTTTTTTCAAATCTCTGTATCCTCCACATAAAACAGTGACTGGCAGGTAACAGATACTTAATCTGTGTCACACTTTAACATCTCTGAAAACAGGGTGGGTCCAACAGGATGGATCCTGCATAGTTGGCCCTGAAGTTTTTCTTCTTAGTGGTACACGTGATAATGGTGAATCATATAAGCAATGGCATCCAAGATATGAAGAAATTCAGTAATGAAAAGTTTGGAGGAAGATGGAGACAGCAGTGAGTGAACTGACCCATTTCAAAGACGACTCCAAAGATTAGAAAATCCAGGAAACAGAAACATAAGCTTATTATTATTTTTATTTTGTGGAATTAAATACTCAAAGAAATAAAAACAAAAGGGCTAAATGTGATTGTCTCCTGGAAGGAGGCAAGAGACATCGTTTTTCACTATAAGCCCGTCTATACCATTTTTTTTTTTGTTTACCAAGTGCACATATTCTTTATGAGCCGTTTGTCAAGTATTTAACAAGATGGGGAAGTTGAGATTCACATACTGAAAATCACAGAGACCGATACAGGAACATTTACACGGAGACAGAAAGACATTCAGGGAAACAAAAAGTCAAAGTCAGAATCAGGTATCTCCAGAGATTTCAACTGGCAAGAGGGGATGAAGACCACCGGAATTCTGGAGGAAAACCGAGTAATATTCTAAAGCGTGACATCAACACTAGCTGCCTACTGAGAATAACTATGCATTTTGCTCATCAGAAAGGCAAGGTAGGATCGGCAAAGGCTTGCTGGTTTATCCGTGTGCCCTGGACTGAAAAATTCAGACCCTCTTATGTGAAAAAATTACAAGCTCTCCCTCGCCACAACTCTCCACATTTACACAACACCCTTTCACCTGCCCTGGCCTGTCAACACAATGACAGATGCGGGGACTGAGCTGGGTCTCCCCTACACCCGAAAAAGCAAGAGACTATGTCTGGGCGATACAAAAGCTAGGGGAGAGGACTGCTGCAGGAGGGCAGGCGGTTCGTCGATCCGAGAACGGTGGCCAAGACGTGAAAAAACCCAGCTTGCAGAGTCCGGTGCAGAGAAACACCCAAAGACCGGGGCCTGTCTCGGCAGAAAGAAAGGACACCTTTCCCCAGAGAAAGCTAACCAGCTTGAACACCCAACTTGCCCAGAGCCGACAGTGGCGCGCAGTTCAGACTCCGCCCCTCCCTCTTCGTCCAAGGCAGGCGCAGAAAGATCGCAAAATGTCACAGGGCCAAGACTGAGCGCGCCAAAGCGGGACCCACCCCCGGGAGACCGGGACGCCGGAGGCAGGTCCCTCCCCTTCCTCTCTCAGCCCGCGCAGAACTCATTCATTCTCCAGGCGGGCAGCCGGTCCTCCCCGGCCGGCCATTCCTGCACCGCAAACCCACCAGACGCTTTGTCTCGGGCCTGGCCGGAAACCGGGGCGCGCATTCGAGCGCGCGCCCAGACGCCACCTCCCCGTACCTGGCGCCCGCCCGATCTCCGCGCGTTTAAAGCCTTCTGGATCCCGGGGTCCGAGGCCCGAAGCCGGTTGCCTGTCGCTGGCGGCCCCAGGCGCGCACTTCGCCGAGTCCTACTGGGTATCCAGGATCGGGAAATGTGCATCCCGGTCCCACCATCACTACAGCTTGAGACCCCCGCGCGACCCCCGCCCCTGCTGAAAAACACTAGATTCTTTCTCCTTCTTGGAGACCGAGACCCTGCCCCTTCCGAAGGACTTGAGCACACCGGCCCTCGCCCTCCCGCCCGAGCTGCGCCCCCGGCACTCACTTGAGGAGCAGCTGGTCGTGCTCGGCCTTGAACTTGCCCAGCTCGATCTGCAGCTTGGCGCGCTCGCGGGCCGTGTCGTCGAGCGCGCGTCGCGCGTCGGCCAGCTCGGTCTCGTAGAGTGCCTTGAGGCCGGTGAGCTCGCGGCCGCGTACCTCCTCACGCTCCGTCACCTGCAGCTGCAGCGCGCTGTTCTCCGTCTCCAGGCTGCGCACCTTGTCGATGTACACGGCCAGCCGGTCGTTGAGCTCGCGCAGCTCCTCCTTCTCTTGCAGCCGCGACAGCCGCGTGGGGCTCAGTGGCGTGGCTGGGCCGCCGGCGCGGCTGCCCGTCCGCGGCGGCACGGGGGTCGCTGTCGCCATGGCGATCGGCGAGGAGAGCTGAGCGCGGAGGCCGCGGGCAGCGACGGAACACGGAGGGGGCGGCAGGCGGGGAAGCGTGAGGGAAGGCACGAACCGACGATCCGCGCTCGCGGAGAGGCCGACGTCGGGGGAAAGGACGAAGCACCTGGGATGGCGGGAGAGGGGTTACAGCACAAAGGGCAAAGGGGGAGGACTACGAATCAATTAAACGTAAAACGCCCTTTGTAAGAAAACATGCACACACTCACACACGCGCGCACACACGCTCGGGAAATACAGGGTGAGGGTGGCCGGGAGAGCCGAGTAGAGTCCGCGCGCCGCCGCCGCCGCCGCCGCCGAGTCTCCCGCCCGCAGCACTTTGTTTCCTCTCAGGCGGCGCTAAGCCGCGGGCGGGGGGAGGAGGGCGGAGGGGCGGGCTGGCTGCGAGCCGCTGGGGGCGGAGGTGGCGCGGGCCGCGGCGCCGCGCTCCCCAAGATGGCCGGCGCGCTCCTGCGTCTCCACGTGACCGTCGCTGGCCAATGGGGGACCGGCAGCTCGGGGGCCGGGCCTGTAAATTCAAAATCTGGCCCTCAGGCAACCGTCGGCTCGGCGCGCCTGGCTGGGCGTGGCGGGGGGCGGAAGGACTGAGGGCTGTGGGGAGGGGTGCCGGAGACTGCTCGCGCGGCGGCTTTGGGCCCCGCGCCGGCCGGGCCTTCCCACCAGCCCGCGTGGACCGCTTGTCGGGTCTGGTCGGCTGATGGCGGGAAGGGGCCCAGAGGCTTCCGGGGCGGGTCCGCGCCGCCGCCCACACCCGGCGGTTCAGGGAAATTCAAATGTAAACGTCTCTAACTGACACACGCAAAACTCTTAGAGCCCGGGACGACCGCGGGCGTTGTAACCTTATCCCCGCCCCGCGGTGAGGGTTCGGAAAACGGCCTGGAGGCCCGGCCGCTGTGGAGTTACGTAATGAGCGCTGGTGTCCGAGGTTCAAGACCAACTGCGTGCGGGTTCCAAGTGCAAGCCTTTATTTTTCTCTCAGGTGGAAAACGGTGTAGCAAAACACCTCCTCCCATCAAATTGACGCACGCGTGTCTTGAAGCGGATGGATAAAGACCACAGAAAAGCCAGTGCTGATGGGCGGTCCCCGATCCGTTTATTTCTTAACAATTTAGGGCTTTATAAAATCAAAACCACCTCACAAGTGATATGATTAACATGTTACTAAGTACATAGCACAAGCTCTTCATGGTCATGCTTCACTAAAATCCCATGTATCAAAATCGAAACTTGTGAAAACTTAAGTAGAAATGCTTTTTGCTTTGAAAAGGGATTCCCCTGAAATGTAATTGACCACAGGTCTAACAGAATGTCCATCAATCCCTTTGAAAAGTTTTAAACTTTTAGACTTAACATTTATTGAAGTTTACTATGTGCCCTGCCCTGGGCTTTTCGTGGATTATCCATCCTCACATTCTGTGGTGTGGGAACCAGATTCCTTCCATTTGAAAATGTATTCACGTAATAGATGAATTTCCTTACAGCCGCCCGGCAGGCGACAGGACTGCCTTTGAACCCAGGAGGTTTCAATGGCCTCCAGAGCCTCACCCTCAACTATAACCTGGAAGGCCAACTCGTAACCCTTTAGGGACGCATCGGTAGAGTAATTACAGGTTAGTTACCTTAATAATGGCAGAAATGAAGACTAGAATGTTCTTTAAATATTTTTTTTAAATTTTATTTATTTATTTATTTATCTTTGATGTGTTGGGTCTTCGTTCCTGTGTGATGGCTTTCTGTAGTTGCGGTGAGCAGGGGCCACTCTTCATCGCAGTGCGCTGGCCTCTCACTATCGCGGCCTCTTTTGTTGCGGAGCACAGGCTCCAGACGCGCAGGCTCAGTAGTTGTGGCTCACGGGCCCAGTTGCTCCGCGGCATGTGGGATCTTCCCAGACCAGGGCTCGAACCCGTGTCCCCTGCATTGGCACGCAGATTCTCAACCACTGCACCACCAGGGAAGCCCTGTTCTTTAAATATTAATCATGCACATAAGAATTAGTGAAAGGCACCGGTTGAATATCATCCTCCTTGAATTTCCGGGCACTCTGTGAGTGATGATACTCTTCTTATTAACGGTTCTATTTCCTTCCCTGTTTGTTATCTAAAATACCTCCTTCCTTAACGTCCTTGACAATTAAAAAGTCGAAAAGGTTCTTTTTTGAAGTTGGTGTTAGGAGTTTATAAGTATTCAAGTAAAGTTTTAATAACTTAAAAGGACCTTGAAAATATAAATTACTTATAAAGAAATGAGGCCTAAAGAAGGTGAGTGCTGTGTCCAAGGTGGTAGAATCCGGACTGCAATGTAATTCCAGTCTTCTTGAGGCCCTTTCCACTACACTGACAGCTTGGCTTTCACTCCATACCCTCCTTTTACCTCAGACGTTAAAAAAAATATTTGGAAATATTTGAAAATTATTTTCTC